>NC_034425.1:10371642-10493469 GCF_002078875.1 Numida meleagris
GCGCGCCCCGCCCGCCCGCCGGGCGCAGCGGGCCGTGCCGTGCGGCGGGTATTGTCCTCCTCAAAATGGCCGCCGGGCCGCGTCGCCCATCCCCCTCCCGGCCGGGCAGCGCCCCGCGCCCCTCACAGCTTCTCGGCGGCATCCCCGCCTGGCTCCCCGGTCTCTCCTCCGGTGACCCCTTCCCACCAGCGTCCTGCTGCCTCACGCCTCTTTCACCCCAGCTGTAGCACTGGATGCTTTGGAGCTGGCACGGGTACAGGCAGTGTGGGCGTGGGGCAGGTGGCAGCCAGCTACGGCTTTCCCCGAGGAATGAGTTTGCCATGAGATGTGCATGGTCTCTGACCTGCGAGGCCAGCGCTCCCAACACAAAAGGGGAGAAATTTGTCATAAGTAAAACAACTGCAGTCAAGGTTTAGTTCTTATCTTCTTCAAATGTTCGAGAATGTGAAGCAACATTTCAAAAAATAATAGCGTATCTTCTGTATTTTACTACAGTGATTCCTCTGTGTTCACTTAAATGGAGCAGTAACTCCAGGCATTACACAGCACTTCAACTCTCCACAGGCTGCCTCGAAGAAGCTCCTCAGTCTTTTGGTACCAACGTAATGTCTAACGCCATCATTTGTCAACAGTTTTCCCACAGCACATGTGGAAAAGAGCCACCAAACATGGCCCTTGTGAAGGCCTGCGGCATGGGTTGGCCAGGCTGTTCCCTGCAACAAAATTCAGGCCTGCACTGTTTCAGAGAAGTCACAAGGTGGGATTTGTCCAGAATCAGCAACTCAAGTAGTGAAATATCAGCTGAACAGAAAATGAACTTTATGAGCAAAGACTTCAGATTGTTCTCCCTGCAGATTCAGCTCTGCCTCTCTGCCTTTTGTCACGCTAATGCACATCCCGATGCCTCCCTTTGGAGGGCAGACACACAGGAGGTGTTTTGTTTTACTGCAGTTGCCTGGAAATGGAAGAGTAATGCCTGCTAGGAACAGGAAGCCGAAGGTTTACCCGAGTCCACAGTTAGGAAAATAACACGGCCACATCCCTACCTGAAATGGTGGTCGTGGTGGTGTCGTAGCTGCCGAGCTCCCATTAGTGGGTGGGCCAGGGTCCCACAAGTTGTAAAGTGTTCTCTGCTTCTGTACGCTGAAAGCAGAAGTCTCAGCTACAATTTCATAGAACTTTTCAGTATTTTACTTTCTCAGGAGTCTATATCAGAGGTGCTGGAAGATCTGACTCCAGGTGGCAACTAAAATAATGTTTTAAATTGTAACAGACTCAATCCAGTGTTCCTTTGAGCAGTACTTTCCCCTCATACCTGTGTCATTTTTTTCCTTGATTTACCATCATAACTGTTCCAGTCAGTCTATCCTGCCTGTTTTCCATGCATTTCATTACTTGTGGTATTACTGTTGTATTTATTTAAGCTACTGGAAGGCAAGAAGCTCTCGTCTCATGAGAAATCCCCCTCATGTGATTTGGCAGCATGCTACCATCTCACTTCACCTCCTGTTTCAAACTTAAGAGCAATGAGCAATACATCTAAACCTTCTGATGTCCACTATCTACTTCTTATCTTTCTCTCCACCAGTACGAAGCAGGACCAGATGTGAGAACAAAGAAACAGAGCATCTTAAAACCCACTCTATTCTTCTACCTCATACATTGCACACTGCTTTTTTAAGCAAGACTCAAACCATACTGGGTGCGTTGCAGAACAAAAGACAAGGATCTTAAATTCTATTTATAGAAATTATGCAACATCACAGAGGAGCGACTGCTGTGTCACAAGACTGATGTTGGTTGATGGTCTTGTTTATCTTCGCTCTTGCCATTTCTTTCCACTCCCTCCTTTAAGATCATTGTGTTGCAGGCCAGGAGGAGGATTTCTCTGGGAGTGGCTTTGGGGACATGGAAAGAAACTGGTTAAGGCCAAGAGCACCATGAAAGAGCTGAATGCCAGAATGAAGTTAAGTGGGATGTATGTTAAGGCCACCATCACAAATAGAACAAATCTGCTTAAAAGGACAGATGAAAATAAGCTGGATTTTATGAAAACATGGGATTTCTCTACTGCAGAAGTTGTATCTGCTCACAAAAGCTGAAAACTGTTTAAGCTGTACCACCATTGGTCTTGCCACCAATTAGAGAATCAGTGATTCTCTAATCGCAGAGCATGTTTCTATACCCCCTGTATTTATATGGCTTTTCTTCTTATAGAACAAGAGGAAACCTCACATTACGCAGGAGATCCAGTTGAGCTAACAATAAACAGAGTGCTAAAAAATGCAAAGATAACTGGCTACACAGCAGCACTCAGAGCAAGCGGTGGGGGAGATGCCACACTGGGAACTACAAAAGACCCAGTCCTGCAGAGTCCAGGCTGCAGCAGAGGGGGGCAAAGGCAAAGCTTTATTTCTCTCTGAACTCCTCCTTTTTAACACACAGAGTTGAAGAGATGTGAATGGGGAAGTGTCACAGTTAGAATTCCATAGAAATTCCATCTGAGGGGAAAAAAAAAATCCCACGTTTCTCAAATATTTATGTGCCTTGTTTTATTCTTGTACAGTAGTTTTATAAATAAGAAATCTGACTTATCTAGATCTTGCAGAGCACTTATGCTTAATTCTCCACTCTTTTCTGAAGAGGGCAGGGAACATGGGCATTCAACCTATGTTCCCTTTCACACCAAGGCTTCAAGAGATCAAGATTTTTAAGATAATAAAATGGCTGCAGGCAGCATATGTGCCGGTTTACACTAGTAAGCAGAAGCCTACAAAAGCAACTCCAGACCCTTCAAAACTTTATTGCTTTACAATTAGTTCAATGCAAAAATAGCAAGATGATATAGAGGTATAAGCAAGAGAGTAAGGCTAAAGCTGCGTTTGTCATCTAAACTGTCACCCAAAATCCAGGAAGAAAACTCTAACTCCAATGTAGTGTTAGAAAGCGACATTCATTTATTCCTCATGATACGTACCAGGTGACTTGACAAACAAGTGCTCTCTCTGAGTTCAGGTTCTACATTTAAACAGTTAAGACATACACATGCAGTACATTGGCATACATATTCATTCTTTTCCAAGAACTCATTAATATATGCTAATGTTCCTTTGTGCATGCGCAGTTGCATTTAGTGGTCGTACGCCCACTTACTTTATCCCCATTTTTCCACTGTTAGCTTCATCACAGGGACTTTTGGATGACCTTTAGCTGTTTTTCCCCAATCTGGCAAACTTCCATTGCTTGTTAGGCCATAATGAGCAACTTCCAAAACAATGTATGTGAAAATCCAAGAAAAACGTCCTTGCACCTGGTGAAATGCAAAGACAAGTAGTCTATTATGACTCCAGTGCTTCTTGTGAAGCAGAATTAAGAGAAAACAAGGCTGTTCACACACAAAGCAAAGTTGAAATGGAAAGTTTTAGAATTAGCACTCATTGATTCCTTTTGCTAAACTCATATATTGGTCTTTAAACTAATATACTGGATCCCTACTGCTAAACAAACCAGCTTATATCACCTTCTCAGCCTGAACTCTGACGGGCCGAGTGGCTTATTCAGATTTTGCTCTTCATTAATACTAGTGTAGCACTGGGAACTGAAAAAAATTGCCTGGGTCACTGCCTGTTCCATGCCTTCCCCTTCACGTTGCTTATCTTTCTTGCCTTTTCCCAAGCTATGAAATTACTTTCAAACCTTCTATTTTGCAATTTTTTATTCCCTTCCTCATCAGACCTTGAGGTTTTGCTGTTTTTCCCCAACCCCAGAAAACAGTAACATTCTCTTTTGGCCTTTGCCTTCAGTAGCTGAACCCAGAGCCTGAACTCTGAAGTCTTTTTGAGCAATATGGACTTTGTGCTGACATTCTGGTTGCGAATTCAGTTTAATTACAGAATCACAGAATCGTAGGGGCTGGAAGGGACCTCTAGAGATCATCCCAACCACCCTGCGAAGCAGGCTCCTTAGATCAGGTTGCACAGGTAGGAGTCCAGGTGGGTCTTGTTCAGTCTGGAGGAGGCTCAGGGGGGACCTTATCACTCTCTATAACTACCTGAAGGGTGGTTGTAGTGAGCTGGGGTTCGGCCTCTTCTCTCTTGTAACTAGTGACAGGACGAGGGGGAATGGCTTCAAGTTGCGCCAGGGGAGATTTAGGCTGGACGTTAGGAAACACTACTTTTCTGAAAGAGTGGTCAGGCGCTGGAATGGGCTGCCCAGGGAGGTGGTTGAGCCACTGTCCCTGGAGGTGTTCAAGAAAGGTTTTGGTAAAGCGTTGAGAGACATGGTTTAGTGGGGTTATTGGTGGTAGGTGGATGGTTGGACTAGGTGATCTTGTAGGTCTTTTCCAACCTAGCTAGTTCTATGATTCTATGATGCTATGAACGTCTCCAGAGAAGGAGACTCCACAGCCTTTCTGGGCAGCCTGTTCCAGTGCTCCATCACCCTCACTGTAAGTTCTTACGCACGTTTGTGTGGAACTTCCTATGCTTCAGTTTGTGGCCATTTCCCCTTGTCCTATCGCCACGCACCACTGAAAAGAGTCTGGCCTCATCCCGCACCTTAGGTATTTCTAAACATTAATCAGATCCCCTCTGAGTCTTCTTTCCTCAAGGCTGAACAGACCCAGGTCGCTCAGCCTTTCCTCATAAGAGAGGTGCTCCACTGGACTCTCTCCAGGAGATTCCTGTCTTTTTGTACCAGGGAGCCCAGAACTGGACACAATACTCCAGGTGAGGCCTGACCAGGGCAGAGTAGAGGGGGAGGATCACCTCCCTCGACCTGCTGGCCATGCTCTTTTTAATGCACCCCAGGATGCCATTGGCCTTCTTGGCCACCAGGGCACACTGCTGGCTCATGGCCAACCTGTCGTACACCAGGAACATTACACAGACTGGACAGGCAAGGAGCCTTTTTGAGGAGTGCAGGCACATCTCCCTTCTCGATACATGCAGACCTCCACCCAACCTTCCAAAAAAGGACTAAGAGATTTCAAACTAAAATTCACCTTTGCCAAGGTGATTTCCCCTGGAACAAGCCACTGTCATGAGCATTAGACACTGCAAACATGAAAAGCTACTGGAATTTTTAGTTAGTGAATGAAGGGGACTGCATCCATCAACAGGAGGCTGGAAAGGATCGAAGAGCTATAGCTTCTGGATCAGTTTTTAGTTTTTCAGTCTTTGTACTGGATGGCTTCCTGAGGCAGGAGAGGATACCATCCCACTTCTATATCCTCACCTCAGGATCAACACATCTTTCTCCACAATGAAGAAAAGAAAAATAAGACCAGTGAGACTCATGGGCGTTCCCCATGGCTCAGGCCTTGCAATAGAGTTGGTAAGGGCTGATCACCACTTGCCTTTTGACACCCCCCTCTCTGTGGGAAGGGTTATGGTTCCCCACAGAGTGGTTCACAGAAACAAGCACCAGGTTTGGTAAAAGAAAGCAAGAGAAATGCACAAGACAGCCACTTGGAAGAACGCAGTGATGCTCCAGGCACCCAAGTGTCCTAGGAAAGCCCCAGGTGGCAAGTTCTGCTGTCACATCTCACACTCAAATTAACTCACATGGAGACAACTCCTTTGCTTCGCTACTTGAAAACAAATAGCAACTCCCATCCTTCTAACAAGGATCTCACTTGTCAGCAAGTCTCAGATTTCCATTAGAAGTTAGCCAACTCAGTGGGAGCTCTGCATTAGCTTATTAGTACCTTCTACTTGTAATACCCATACAAACAGTGGGCTCTATATTTTCCCTCAGTGCACTAACTGATAACATAATCCATAAGAAGTCTCCTAAAAAACACAAGAAATTATGGAAGTGTCACCTTACCCACAAAGAATGAGGGTAGAAGAGTTCTTACTGCTTGGTTTTCAGACGTCCAGTTTTGGTTTACATCTAGAGCAATTTTCATAGAATTAGAGTTAGCAAGGTTGGAAAAGACCTAGAAGATCATACAGTCCAACCATCAATTTTACGTCTGAAGATATTTTAGATCTAAAACTCAGCATTAATATCCTCCAGAGTCATAACCATAGGGCAGCACCATCTTCTAAGATAGCAGAATACGACTCTGTGAAAGAGATTCAAATGTATCCACATCCCCAAATATGGAACTCTCACCTACCACAAAAGATGAAGTCTCTTAAAACAGATGTTTCTAAAGCAGGTTTCTTTAGATTTATTTCAAATTCTTCTGTTCTGCAAAAGCCATTCCTCCTGCCTCTAACAGATCAGTGCAACACCACGTTCTTAGCAGAGAAAAGCACTAGCTTTATTTGTACAGAAAATGATGGATGCAGTAACCAATAAAGAGGCAACTTAGCAGCAAAGAGTTGCAGCATTCATCTTATGAGGTCAGCAAATGATATAACTAATCTTGAAAAATTAACCTTACCCATGGCAGGGGGGTTGGAATTGGATGATCCCCAAGGCCCCTTCCAACCCAAGCCATTCTGTGAATCTGGGATTCTGTTTCAGAAAGCGCCAGTCAGAGAGGGATTTACTTTTTCTGGATAAGAATTCAGCAAGACAGCACTGTTATTTTTCTTAACAAGCGTGCCACTGAACAAGTTTGTTACTTACAGGAACGGGGCCCAAAGCGAGCTGCCTGCAGGCAGGAAAGGCAGAACGGAAGGAAAGGGGCAACGTGCGGGCAGGGCTTTTCCACACTGCCCCCGGCCCGCTGCGTTCAATCTAACGCTTCAGTAAGAGCTGTCCTCAAGCCCGCAGGAGCCCAACAAGGCACAAAGCACAGAGTTCCATCAGCCCGAGCGCTGCGGCTCCACAGAATGTCTTCTGGAGGCTCATCTGCCTGCGAGCGTTTTCAGTGTGCGAAGAGACCGAGCATTAGAGAGCAACCACAACGAGGTGGGCGGACACGGCTCGGCTCCACTCGTGCTGCTTTCTCACTGCGCCCGATCCCACCGCCCCCACTCTGGGATTAGAGCAGCCCAGCCCAGCCTCCCTCTTCCCGCTCCCGCCCCGCCCCGCCGGGGCCTTCAGTGCCGGCGTTGTTTCCGGGGCGAACGGCCGTGCCTGCCCCAAACTCGCGGAGCCCCAGGGATGCCGAGGGGAGGAAGGGGGAAGGACGGAGGCGGGCAGCTGGGTGGCTGCCTGCCGGCTGAGCGGACACGCTGCGGAGCTCCGCGGGTGGCAGCAGGCAGCACAGCGGGCAGCCGTGCGGGGCCTCGCCTCGGGCGGGACTGCGGCGCGGCCATGGAGGAGCCCGACACGGAGCCACCGCTGATGGTCAGGGCCGGGGCTGCGGGGCCGATCTGACGGGACGGGACGGGACGGGACGGGCCATCCCTCCCCTTACCTTGCATTCTCTTCCCCTGCTTTCTGCACTCCTCCCGCAGGTGGTGCCGGGCGCCGACCCGGCCCGGAGGCAGCTGTGCTTCGAGTGGGGCCCGGCCGAGATGCTGCTGTGCGAGACGCAGTTCGGCCGGAGAGGTGGGGAGCGCCCCAGGGCGCCGGGAGGCAGCGCGGGCGCGGCCCTGACGGGCTGCGTCGTTGCAGGCAGCGGGGACGGAGGGCCGGGCCCCTCCTGCGTCTTCGTGGTCCGCAGGGACCAGGACATCTACATGGAGACGCTGCGGAAGCTCTTCAACGAGTCCCACGGCATCTTCGTCGGGCTGCAGCGCTGCGAGGAGGAGCAAGCTACGAGGGCGAGGAATGTGCAGTGAGTGGGGTCGGGAACACGGGGCAGATTTATAGGCAAATGCCATTGCCCGTATAGGCCCGATCGTCTGTGAGCTGCCGTGATTTGGCAGACATGTGTCCGAACCGCTGTTCGGGGTAACCATGGAATCATTAAGGGTGGAGAAGACATTAAGGCCATCCAGGCCAACCCCAGCCTGTCCCACCGTGCCCACTGGCCGTGTCCCTCGGTGCCACATCTCCACGGTTCTGAATATCTCCAGAGCGACTCCACACCTCACTGGGCAGCCTGTGCCAATGCCCCACTGCTCTTTCTGGAAAGAAACTTTTCCTAATACCCAATCTGAACCAGCCCTGATGCATCTTATGGCCGTCACCCCTGGTGCTGTCTCTATGATCTGGGGAGAAGAGGCCAACCCTCACCTCACCACAACCTCCTTTCAGGCCCTGATCCCCCCAGCAACAGTGCTGAGCAGCGCCTGGGACCCTGCATACCCAGTGCCAACACAACCGCCTTGTGCAGCATGGCCAGCACCTACTGGGCTTACCCTAGTGCTGGAAGCATCCACAGATGCACAGAAGAGGGACTGTAACTCAAGTAGCTCTCTGTAAATGATCCCTTTTTGTGTTTGGCAGATTTGTCCAAGTGAGTAAAAACTACCGCTCAGTCATAAGAGCCTGTATGGAGGACATGCACCAGGCAGCGAGTAAGTCTGCTTGTTGTACTGCAATAAAAGGAGATGCTATTTGTGATTATAAAAATAAGATTTCATTTGGAAGTTGCTACAGCTACTGAAAAATGGCACATGTAAACTGCAGTAACTAACAAGATTCCATTTCCATCATTGAGATTTACAGGCTGGTTCATCATCTCAGTTTTGTGGGGGTTTTTTTTGCAGTGTGTTGTAACTGATTTTGGAAAGACTTGCAGTCTTTTCATGTCACGGTTTGTGGTTTTGTGGAAGAATGAGTCAAAATTAACAGCTTGCTTCCCCTGAAAAGTGAGAGATCTTAACACCCTTGTCCTGTAAACTTACCAGATTATAGAGAGTTATGAAAGGTTAGCTTATCTTTATCAGTTGTGTACACATTTGGGTCTGTGCCCAGTGAGTGGTCAGATATTGTATTTATGAGCCCAGAAAGTACTGTGAAATAAGGTAAATATACTGCTTTTTGACTTGGCTTATTTTTCTCTCAGTTTCAGCCCGGGACCCTGCCCTGCAGAGCCAGTACAGCATTCAGGTAACCTGCAGTCACATCCACATAGTCACATGAACACTGGTTGGTAGTCATCAAGACCAGCACTGTAGCAGCAGTTTTGTTGTATAAACTGCAGTGATGTTTCTTAATTAGCCTTCTGTTCTTTCTGTGCTCTTTGTCACTTCAACCCTCAGAAGAGCAAAAAGGCTTAAAATAACACTTTCTGCACTGCTTTGTATTTCCCTGAGGAGAGATTACTGTTGCACTTCAATACACAGACAGCGTTGATATTTTCTAAACTGAGTATCTGCAGAGAAGTTATGGCCTGTTTCTATCTTTTAATTTGTAACTCTGAAATATCAGTGTGACATTTCTCTTGTCAATAAAAACTGGTTACTATGGACAGCAAATTCATTTGTGCAGTTATAAATAAATAACTGGAACAATTACTGACTCTGAAACACAGCTCTGCATTTTTTCAGGTTTCTATTCTCTCTGCCATGGAGCTGATCTGGAATCTGTGTGAGATTCTGTTTGTTGAAGCAACTCCAGGTGAGCAGTGAACAATTCTGATGTTAAGACTGAAAGGTGTCTCGTTTGCATAATTATTTAAAATGTATATAGCATCCATTGTGCTGTATTTTAATACATAATGTAGAGATAATGACAAACAACACTAAACTCTTCTGTCTCAGTAAATTGCATTTTTTGTATTAAATTATGTCAAGATGCATTTTACTTTTCCATCTCTTATGTAGTACAGTACAGTTTAAACTGGCTTATTTATTTTCCACAGAAATGCAATGAAGAGAGATAACAAAAACTTGTTCCAAATTTATTTGACTTTAAAGCATAAGCATGTTCTTAACCATTAAATATGTTGATGCCAACCAACATTTACACATTCTGATGTAATTCCTTTAACAACAGGATGACATTTTTATAAGTGAGTTTGTTTATATGAGTGCTTCAAAATTATTTTCTAAGGAAATCAGATTATGCTAATATAATCACGTAATTCAAAAGAGAGATTCATAAATTATAGATTACTTAATCTGAAGAAAAGCAAACTACCTACCACCTGATGTCATCCTCATATTTAGTTAATAATGAGATGATGGTTGTAGCAGAAATGCTAAGTCAGGGCCTGAAGCAGTGATGGAGCACCTGGTGGGAAGGCAGGGCCAGCCCAGGGGAGCTCAGGTGCATGCACTGAACCTGAGTGACCAGAAGGGGTGGAGCCAGGATCCTCCCCTTCCCAGCCCTCATTTAAGGGTTGGCAGTGGAGGTGAGGGTACATTGCTGGAGATCCCTGTGTACTTGAAGTCTTCTAAAGGTAAGCAGCTGTTTCCCTTCATTTCTGTAGCTGCTGCTTTTAGGTTTGCCGTTGTTTACTGCAGCTAAAGACTTTGCCACCTTGCTGCTGTTACTGTACTTTCTGTCACATTATAGTGTTACGATGGTAAATTAAACAAAAACACTTTATGGCTCTTTTGGCATTTCAAGATTTATGATATAATGAACTTTTCTTTCTTCAAGTAACTTGTTTAGGTTTTCTTCTGGTCTGTGCTTCTGTTCTAAAATTTTTCATGCGGAACCTAGTGCTCCCACAGCCTAGCTACTTAGGGAACTCTGTGCCTTTGTAGTTTGAGTATGGTAGACTGAAATCCAATTAGTAAATCTCATCTAATGATTATCAGGCTGTTAAGGTTAGAAGCATGTAAACTAACAGTCTGGGGACAAACAGTTTGGGAACTAACGATACCTTCTCTGCATAAAGCTGGTCCCCTCCTGCTTCGTCTCCTTGACTGGGTTCAACTTCACATCTGTGATGTAGACAACATGGTCCGTGAAGTTCTGAACAGTGAAAATCCATCAAAACACAAGCTCTTCTGGAATGTGGTGAGTACAGCCACCTGCAAAATTTCTAGATGAAGAGAAGTCATGCCTATGTGTCTTGCTTTCCTCTGTCCTACTCAGAACTGGACTACACCTCAGACACTGATACATGAGATGCTGCTACTGTCTACCTGTATAGTTTTAAGATGAAGCTATTGTCAAGATCATCCTGCCCCTTGTTCCTAATTTGAGCCTTTCAATTCCATGATCCACAGAGGCTGTATATTTGAGTTAGCAGGGCCTGAAGTTGAAATCTTTTAACTCTATGTAACTTTCTTGAAGATTCCCCCAGTATTCCACCTGGGTGTGTGGTAGCCTTGCACAGCTTGGCGCTCACAGATGCGGTTTCTGCAGGTAGATATCTTTGTGCTGCAAGGCCGAATGGATGAAGCACGCCACTTGCTCTCCAAGGAAGCCAGTGCAAACCCCACATCAGTGAATATGTACAAAATCCTGGATGACTTGATGAAGAAGATGCCTGTGCCCAGTGTATGTACAAAGCAGACTTTTTTCCTCGCGGTTCCATTAAGAAAGGAGATAAGAGCAATAACAGAATGAGTCCAGTCTATTTTATCTCTGCTGTGGCTGCTGTAACATCACAGCCTGTTGACCACTAAAACATCTGTCTTAATCCTTTACAGTAAAAATACTTGTCTCAATTACCCAAGAGACCCAAGTGTACAGCCAAAAATCTGTTAGGTGATAAACCAACATACAGAAATGATGTTTTTGTAATAAGATATGTTGCTGGGTTTTCTGAAACAGTTCCTGTTGAGAACTTACATAGAAGTCTTTAAAGATCTTACCAGCAGAGTTTTCCCCTGTTTCAATGATTTCCTTGTGGACAAAAATTGCAGCTGCATCTTTTGCTGGTTGTCTTGGGGTCCTTTTCCCTTATTTAGATACACAAATTGAGATGCTTCAAAGGCAACTGGAGACCAAGGAAAAAATTGACAGCAGCCTCCTGTTTACCTTTTTAGCATGAATGAGTGTGAGTTCAGACCAAGTACTTGTTGTGACTTGATATTTCTTTTTATTTTATGCCTCTTACCCCATTCAGCTTGGTAACACCCAAACACTGACTGAGATAGAGCTGAAATGGCAGCATTGGCATGAAGAATGTCAACGTTATCTACAGGATGGAACTTTTGCTTCCCATTCCCACATGGAATCCATCTGCAAGGTGTGTTCAGGCTGAGAAGAAACTGGACCAAGTATTGGATTGTTGTGTACTTCAGAAGCCATGTGTAGTCATAAGTAACTTTAATATGTTAAATCATCTGTTCATTAGAGCAGGAGATTTCAGGCCAGCCTTCTGTACCATATTCTTTGTTTTGCCACAGTCTTTGCAAACTTGTACAGATTGTTTTCCTGTACTAAGCTCTTTATTAAATTGTAAACTTTTTAAAATAGTAGTAGTACCTTTAAAAAGTTAAAATGCAGCTTTGTACGTTGCTGAATTTGCAGAATTACTCCTTTGGTTTTTTTCGTCTTAGATCCTACTGGGAGATGAGAATGCTATACTAGAAAAAAAGGAACTCATGACTACTTGGTACCACTTTCTGGTTACTCGACTCCTGTACTCACATCCAACTGTGAAGCCAATGGAACTGCGGTTCTATGCACAGGCAAGAAATATAATTATTGCCATATTCTCCAGTTTCATGCACAAAAAGATTATGGTACTTAAAGCTTTGGGAGGGTTGATGTCTTACAGAAACTACATACCCGTAAGACTCTTCCTAGAATTCTTAAATGGACTGGGTGCAGGGATCGGAAAGATCAACATGATGGAAAAGGCGTTACAAAAGAGGTGGAAGGACCGGCATGATAGGAAGGTGCTGCAAAGGAGGAGAAGTAAATCGCTCACCTGTATCAGAAGATTCTGGGTTTGCACGGAAAAGCTCCGCCAAGGAGGGATCTCCAGAAAGAGATCCTTCCTCAGTGGCAGTCAGCCCTTCAATGGGGCCTAAGAGGTGGAGCCAGGCTCCAGCCCTTCCTGTCACACAGTGAATTGCCTCCACCTGTGCTCCCAGGGCTGACTGGGTCTTTCCTACAGGTGCTCAGTCAGTGGTTCAGGCTGTGACTCAGCAGCTCCCTGGGAGCTCTGGGAGACGGATACAGTAAAATAATTGTTGAAGACCAGGTCTCTTTAGTGTCTAGTGTTACCAGTTTTGGTCTTCAAATTGTTTTTCCGGTTTCCTAATGCTAAAACACTGGTTCTCTTCTGTGCTCAGTCTTTGTGATGTACTCTGCCATAAAATAATCTAAATAAGGCTAGTACATCAAAACAAATAGTCTTCCTTCTACTGTCTCACGACTGGTTTTTATCATGTTTTGTAATTTTATTCTGCAGTCTAGTATGGACCTGTTCCTGGGTGAAGAAAGCAGCCCTGAGCCTCTAGACACAATTTTAATGGCAGCCTTTGAATTTGAGCTTCATCAAGTGATCAAGGAGTGCAGGTTGAGTTTTTAATTTTCTAGCTCTGTCATATTGCTTCTAGTAGTATTTGGGGTAGAGGATATGGGTACAGGCCACCTGATCATCCTTTCAAAGAATTTTGCAAGAACACAGGAAGTGGGTAGCAATTAAAAGTATTCCATTAGGTCTGGGACATTGCAACCAGACACTGCACTGTAACATAGCTTATGTATGTGCAAAACCTCACATGTTCCTTGGCAGTGATAGGCAAAGCGTTTTCTTTGTTTTGCTTGTTTCAAATACAGTGTTGCTCTGAGCAACTGGTGGTTTGTGGCTCATCTGACTGACCTTCTGGATCACTGTAAACTCCTGCAATCTCACAATCTCTAGTAAGTATTTATTTGCACTGATTATTCAGTTACTCAGAAGTAAGAATGACTGGAACAGCATGTTGATTTTGGTGAAAAAGGAGCATCTTAGGCATTCACAGAAGATGGAAAATAAAAATGCTGCATCAGCCCAGATAGTCTTAAGAAGCAGTTGCTGTCCTGATGAATTTGACACGCTGTTCAACAGCACTTCAGCAGAATGTTAGGGTTTTGTGGTTTGTTTGCTTTAAAATACATTTTTAGCTGAAATATTATCAAGGGCTTGAATGTTTGTGATTATTTTGAACAGCGAGGAAACTCATCTAAAAAGAGCTTCCATACATAGGTTTTCAGTAACTTTAAGTACGAGCAATTCTGCTATTTGAATTCTCCTGCTGTTTCAGTTTTTAAAGCAGTCATTACTATTTCTAAGTTACATCTGCTAAATGCTGTAAATATGCAGGTCCCCTGCCAAGGAGAAAGTTGCCCTGCAAGCTTAGGCTTAATATGTGAAGTTTGTTTTCTCATGGATTCTCTTAATATACTGCAGTTGCTTCTGAAATCAAGTCAGTAGGCTTTTCTGATGAGGTACAAACAGTAATGCCTGTTTCTTTTCTCTCTTCATTCCTTCTCCAGTTTTGGTTCAAACATGCGTGAATTCCTTTTACTAGAGTATGCCTCGGGACTCTTCTCCCATCACAGGTAGCAATCTTCTTTTTTTTTTTCCCAGAGGCTAGACTTCACATCAGGACAGCCAAAAAAAAAAAACCTGCATAATCATAAAATGAAAAGGCAAAACTTAAGCTGCTATTAGAATTTCAGCAATCAATTAGAACCTGTCAGGTGTATTAACCAGGATAGAATGGCTACTGTGCCTCTGACATTTCTGGTACTGTGTGTTTTTGAGATGCAGGTATTCCCAAGTTGTGTAATAAGTAGCTGATAGTTGGTAGAAAGTAAAAGACATCTAAAGTCCAAATGTGTTAATTTGAATCAAGTATTATTAATGCAGACACAAATTCCACCTGTTTCTTTTCTGTTATGCTTATTTGAAAGATTGAAATGCTTGACTTCTTTTTCCCCCACTCTCTCAGTCTGTGGCAGCTGGGGGTAGATTACTTTGACCACTGTCCAGAATATGGCAGGGTCTATTTGGAGCTTCATATTGAGCGGATACCCCTTAACACAGAACAGAAGGCCCTCAAAGTGCTGAGGATCTGTGAGCAGAGACAGATGCATGAACAAGGTGACTGATTCTTAAATATCACTGTTCTATAGTGATACAAGTGAAACTACTGAAATTGATTTTCTATTTTCTCTTAAGTTCGAAGCATCTGTAAAATCATGGCCATGAAAGCTCTGCGGAATAATCGCTTGGGCTCTGCCCTGTCTTGGAGCATCAGAGCTAAGGATGCGGCTTTTGCTACGCTAATATCAGATCGGTGAGTCTAAGCCAGAAGGTCTCAGGTGGCTCTTGCTGTAGTGGGCTGGGTAGGAAGGCAGCCATCCTGGAAAGGTCTCACTGCAGGCAGAGTGGAATTATCTTTCCCTGAATCCAAGCATCTGCTTCTGGGCTAGAAAATGACATCCTTGGGTTCTTGTCATCTGCAATAGCCTAGCTCTTTTTCCTGGAGCATAATGGTGTAGCAAATCTAGAAATTAAACAGAATTTGCTTTACCAAACAGTCCAGTAATAGAATTGAAAACGCTGCTAACACTTAACTTAGACCTAGGCAAAGGATTGGGGCTTTAATCACAACTCTTCTTGTGCTTTTTGAATCTCTAGCAACTCATGTCATGGACTTTTTTTTTTCTTACCTGAAACTAGGTACCAATCTCTTTGCATAGTTATAGTTTTGTAATTATGTTCTGGACAAATGGCTAGGTAATACTACATCTTCAGCATTGTTAAAAGGGAGAGGTAAGAGATTGCTGGCTTCCCCACTCAATTTGTTCTTAGAGGGAGTGGGGACAGTTATATTTCTTTCAACAGAAGCTGAAAGAAAGGCACTGCAGGAAGCAGATGCTGAAGAAAGCAGCATAATGAACATAATGAAGGCTGTGACAAGATTCTAAATGCTTTTCATTTCTTTTATTGTTTTTGCTGCTTTTTTTTTACAGCAGAAAAACAGAACTTTTATGTTATTTGATAACAAATTTGATTATTTTTATGTTACTTATTCTTTTTAAGGAATAGATCTCATCTACTACAATATCTAGAAGAAAAACAATGTCAGTTAAATGCATGCTGCACTGATTCACTGGCCATGCCCAGGAAATGTTTTGATGTCTTCTGAAGCCCTCAGTCATAGTTGATTAAGATGAAATTCAATTGTATGCTAAAGTTTCCTATGAAGGGATTAGTAGGTACAAAAGACACATGGAAAATAGCCTCCCCTCTAAGCCTTTATTGCATTTTACTTTCTCCACAGATTCCTTAAGGACTATTGTGAAAGGGGATGCTTTTCTGACTTAGACCTCATCGATAATTTGGGACCATCCATGCTGCTTAGTGACCGGCTGACATTTCTTGGTGAGAAGGACCTAGTTTTCATGCTCTTCTGTTATTTATAACACAGCTAGCTCTAGACAGTTTAACTTCTGGCAATTGGACTTGACTCCCTGCTGGCTGACAACAGCATTATACTAAGGGTGATGCTGAATTTGATACATTCCTATTTGGTTCACGCTTGCAAAATTAGAACTGTGTGTTTCCTTAGTTTAGGATAAGGTTTAAATAAAGCCTAGAAGTGAGCTGACTTACCAGATGGGTGATCTTCCAAACAGTGTGCATAATGTCACCCTTCTACCAGCCCTAGAGTGTTGTAGTTTAATTGTGAAACTGTGGCTTATACGGATGTGACCTCCCTTCCTGCATTAGGTACAATTCCTTAAAAGCAAAAAATATTTCTGCTTTGTTTTCCTTTGGAAGTTTTAGGAACATCAGGTGTGCTTTTATTGAAGAACTCTTACACATCTTTGTCTTGAGCTCAAATGATAAAGTTGGATTGGAATGGGAATTGTTACTTCCTACACTTTTGCTGTTGCGCAGATGTAAAGCAGAGTTGCAGAATAAAACATTTGTTCTCAGCAATCATCATGTACTAGGGAGTGATCCAACTAATTCTTAGCGAAAGCAGAATACTTTATATTAATAGAGATCTCAATTTCCATTTAAACTGCAAAGCCTTTCACTCTTGATCTCCTGAAGTATCAGGAAAAAACCATAGAATATCCTGAATTGGAAAGGGCCCATAAGGATCATTGAGTCCAACTCCTGGCTCCACCCCGTGCCACGCAAATCAGACCATATGTCTGAGAGCATTGTTTAAATGCTTGTTCAATTCTGGCAGCTTGGGGCTGTAACATTCCTCCTCCCCTCCTGTTTCTGTTTCTTACAGATGCTGCCAGTCTCTAAGCCACTTGTGTTGCTCACCCTGCAAGCACTCAGCACCAGGCAGTATCAGTTAGGTAACAGACTGATTCAAACAGTAACTCTTGCCAGCCCCTATTTTAACTTTTCTTCATGCCCCAGACTCAGCTGCTTTGGAGACTCATATCTATTGCTTCATAAGAGAAAACTGACTTCTTAACATCCATTAACCCCAGCTTGTGCTGTTCTGACAAATGCTAATACCTTTTACCCTTCCAACACCCATGTGTAGGGAAGTACCGTGAATTCCACCGTCTGTATGGGGAGAAGCGGTTCTCTGAAGCTGCGAGGCTGCTTCTGATGCTGATGACTGCTCATATTGCACCTTCCTCCTTCTGGATGACCCTGCTTACAGATGCCCTTCCCCTACTGGAGCAGAAAGAGGTGAGGATGCTGGTCATACATGATAAAGACACCCCACATCCTTTCTTTTCTTCCTGAGAAGTTATCTCAAAGCAGTGACTGCCCACGCTTAATGTCCCCGGGCTACGACTGTTCATAGCTGTTCAAGAATAGCATAGTACTCCCAGTGTCTTACTGAAGGCAGGGAGACAACAAATAACTTAGACTAGGATAATCACTACTTTTAGAAAGCAGCAGTAGGATAAAGGTATGCTCATGGTTTAAGTACACAAGGCGTCCAGTTCCTTCTTGCACTTTATTTTAGTGTGCTTTCTTCTGCTCAGCCATGTTTTTGCTTTAAGATTCATCAAGAAAATGCAAGTTCATTTACTAGAGACCCATGGCATGATAAAGCACAGAGGCATGCACTCTGACCTCTTTGCTCATCCTGCTTTGCATAAGAGGTTACAGACCTTCTAGAGTCATTTAGAGGTATTTTCCAACCTTAATGACTCTAAGGTAATCAAATCTAGCTGTCCAGCTACCACCAATGTTGCCCACTAAACTATGTTTCTTAGTACCACAGATGTTGAATGCCTCCAGGGATGGTGATTCTGCCACCTTCCCTGTCAGACCATTCCAGTGCTTGACCACTCTGCTGGAAAAGTTTTTACTAATATGCAGCCTGAACCACCTCTGGTGCATCTTGAGGCCATTCCCTCTTGTCTTGTCACTGTTAGGTGGGGGTAGAGGCTGATCCCCACCTTGCCACAACCCCCTTTCAAGTAGTTGTAGAGAGCGATAAGGTCTCCACTGAGCCTCTTCCAAACGGAACCATGCCTGTTCTCTGCTGCTTCTCACGTTCAGCTGAGCATTGACCAATACTCCCAGGTCCTTTTCCTCTGCACCACCTTCCATCAACTCTGCCACGAGCCTGTTATCATTGCCTGGTGTTGAGGCCAAAGTGCAGGACTCAGCACGTGGTCTTGTTGAACCTTCATCCCACTGGCCTCAACCCAGAGATCCAGCCTGTCCAGGTCCTGCTGTAGGACCTTCCTACCCTCAGGCAGATTGGTGCTTCCTCCTGGCTTAGTGTCAGCTGCAGACTTTCTGAAAGTGCACTCAATTCCCTCATCTAGACAATCAATAAAGATATTAACAGGATGGGCCCTGTAATGTAAAGGAAAGCACAGCAATGATAGCAGAGAAGCAAGGTCCCAGGCTACAAGAAATGAGGACAAACCCAAATACAGCAGCTGTGAATACAGAAATGAAGGAAAGAAACTGCCCACCTTGGGAATGCCTCAGGAATGCAGGGATCTCCAGCAAGATAGCCTTGCCTCCACTGCCAGCCCTTAAATGAGGTCTGGGCAAGGGTGGATCCTGGCTCCACCCCTCTGATCACTTAGGTTCATTGCATGCACCTGAACTCCCCTGGGCTGGCCCTGCCTTCCAACTGTGTGCTCCATCACTGCTTCAGGCCTGACTTAGCATTTCCATTACAGGCTTGAATACTGATCCCTTCCACCCTGAATTGTCCTGTGAATGAAAGGGTCAGCATCAATCTGTGGGAGTTATGAATGCATTCTCCTTCATCTCAATTGAGTTATATTCTGACTGTATGATGTCCTTCAGCATGATTGTTTTCAGTAAATACTTTCATTTCCACAGGTCATATTTTCAGCAGAGCAGACTTACGAATTGATGCGATGCCTGGAAGATCTGACAGCAGGGAGGTTGGATAAGCAGAAGTTCCAGGTACCTCCTCTTCTGAGGACAACTAGATAATGAATCAGCAGGGTTGTGGGACAGTCAAGGCAAGCGCCAAACTTGTGTTCATAGATGTGGACAGAAACGAGGGAGAGCTTGAGTTCCTGAGGCTAGTACTTTGTTAAAGGCCAGCAAACTGAGGCATCAGCAGAAGATATTTAAGCAAACACAAAAATAGTGCAGTACTTCCATTCCTAAGTGTTACGTTGATTTGGATTGGACAGTAATGTTCTTCCAAGATAAATAATTAGGAATTACATGGACAAGGAAAAGCTGAGATGCTGCCATCTAACAGCTCAGGCTATTAAGTGTAAAACTCACCCAACCTTTTCTCTTTCTGGCAAATTCTGTCTTTGGTCAATTTACAAATTAAGAAATG
The DNA here is from genome assembly GCF_002078875.1 of Numida meleagris. Classification (NCBI taxonomy): domain Eukaryota; kingdom Metazoa; phylum Chordata; class Aves; order Galliformes; family Numididae; genus Numida; species Numida meleagris. Next base: position 10,391,115 of record NC_034425.1, read on the forward strand.
CAGCTTTTATCCATTGTGTGGAGATCCCAATGACAGCTAAACATATTCTCATTCATAAGCACCTGCCTATTTATCTTCCAAACCCCAGAACAAGAACTTGTCACCAGCTCATTATTGCAGCCACTGATCTAATCCCACCTCTGCTTTCAGGATGACGATGTTGAGACCATGAAAGTGGAAATGCTGAGACTTGCTCTTGCGCGAAATCTTGCACGAGTCATTGTGAAAGAAGGCACATTGCAAGGATCTTGAAGAGAGTAATGTGTGATTTTACTCTCCGTGGTTTATTGTACATAAACCTGACTGTTTTTCTAAGAATAAAAGTCCTGTTTTGCATATTGTTTGGTGATTTGGTCTTGTCTTTCAAAAAAAAGAATTTCAAAAATTGTACATGAACTTTTTAAGGTTGCCTGAGCCAAGTTGGTCTGGCCATCCTCCCCTTCTACTGTAAGCCTCCTTACCTCTGTGTTTTCAGTTGCTATGCCACTAATTACCTGGAACCAAAATTAAACCCATCTTTTAACGCACTGGCATTTTAACCAAAAAGGGAGAAGTTGCTGTTTTCTAGTTTGGATGAGCTTCAGAAGATGGATTGAGCCTCAGTGTTTCCAGAACCAGCATAATACTCCACAATCAACCAGCAGTAAGGGCTATCCCAAGCGCGAAGCAGGGAAACCAATTTATTTAACATGCAGCAAAGCAAATGCATTTGAGATGTATTTACAGTAAGGGCTGTTTGGTATGAAACAGGAACCTCAACCTACAGACAAGGAACACTCATTCATAGCTTAATTTCCAAAGCTAATAGCAATGCATTTCCACACAGCAAGACTATGGCATCTTTCCCTTTGGCTGTACAGCACAGGCAGCGCAAGGCCAGTAACAGTGAGAACAACGCCATTCTGCAGAAAGCGCTTGTGCTCTTCTGACTTCTCAAAGTCACAGTGAGCTTCACTTGCAGGCATCTAAAGCAGTGCAATCTGCTTCCTCAGGGTATGCTTACAGCACCTGGGCAGACTTAAGAGACCTAAATACTATCAGTATTCCTACCGTGCCTAAAGCGGCAAGAACATTTCTGAGGCAGAAAGAATTCTTTCCTTGTTCTCTGCCCTAGTCCATCAGTTTAAAATTGCTGCTTTCTGTAGGAATCTAAAAGATGCAACCCCTTTTTGCTTTCTACGGCAGGGATCTGACAAGGCTGCGGTCCTCATGAGCTTCAGACCAGGAGTGTAGAGCAAGGTCCTTGGCCAGAGCTTTGATTTCTCCCCCTCAGGGTTTCCACAAGTGCCTGATGCCTCTAATTCGAGCGTCAGGACTTCAACTCCACGGCGTTTTTCCACCTCTAGTAATTTTTAATTCCTCATCACAGTAAAGATGACATAACTAACTCCAAGTTGTATTTCAGTAATGTTTTTTTTTACAGCCTGTATTAATTCCAGCAGTACATTGTCCAAGGATCCATCCTACTTGTGCTTTTGTCAAAAAATGTTAAAAAAACCAAACATTAAAACAGTGTCTCAAAGGTATCTGAGGCACTGCTTGAGATTGTACATTGAGAGAAGGAAGGGACTTCTGTAATCAACTTCCTGTCATTTAAACCTAGTTTCTGTGTGACTGCCCAGAGGGGTCAATTCCTCGGCCCCTGGCTAGCACAGAATACTGATGTCCAGTAAAACTACTCTCCCTCTTCTGGAGACGATTGCACTTAGCCACTTAATACAGAGAACTATTAAAACAGGGCACATGCCTCGCCACAGCCCTGCAGAGCCTTCTTTCCTTTCCCTGCTTGTTTCTGTTCAGCCATCCTATAGCTCTACTATTCACACCTTGTATTTCGCTGTACTCATCTCAGTACTGAACTACATAATAACACTGCCTGCAGGAGGGGACCTGAGAGGCACACTGCCCCTGGCCCTGCATTAGCAGCTGTAAAGACACTTCGCCTGGTAGGTGCTGTCCTCCACCAACAATTAAAACAACTTTCCCGCTCCACTGGTTAGTTTTACCTCCTCACCCCACTTCTTTTTTCCCCACACTACAGAATGTGATGAAGGCAGAAAAGTAACCAGTTTAGCCATTTGCATTCAGAACAGACCCAGCTGCCCCAAATGGATACAACAGGGAGGCAGCTAACAGTATAAAATAAATATATTAACTAAAGATACCGCAGTGTCACTCAATACAGAGCTAGGGTCTGCTTACACTGACCACTGGGAATGAAGCAGAGGGAGGCAGCTAAGGGAGGTAAGTAAGTGCCATTTCAGTGTGTAAAAAAAAAAAAAAAAAAAAAAAAAAAGCATTCCCTCATGGAGCCAGCATTATTGCTTAACATGCTTAGCAGGTCCAGTCTGGCACTGAGGAGGTAAAAGTCCAAGGAGGGACACGTGTAAGAGCAGCACTGAGGAAGCTTGGGTTAGTGTCATTACCAGCCTGCAGGTATTTCTGGACAGAAGTACAGGAACACGGTAACTTAAATCTCCTTCTGCTTCCAGGTCTCCCCTCAAAATACAATAACTTCAAGTTTAATGGAGTGGAAAATAGAACCAGATTCACCCGCAGGCCAATAGAAAAGCAGCCAGCACATGTTACCAGCTGCCATTCAGTTCATACTTGGCATAGATGTCCCAGGGCCCCTTCAACATGGGATAAAACATTCTGGACTAAAGCTACAAGCAGAGTGGTCAGGACATGTAAACAGAGCTGAACATCACCAGTGGTTAGCATGTGCGTCCCTCCCCATGTCACATTCATTTCAGTCCTGTGGGATCCTTTCCTGGTCCTATCACAGAGTCTCTGGCAGAGGCCCAAGGTCATAGATTCCCCCACAGCTCTACCGGGGGAAACTGATCCACTTCACCAACCTCTGTGGCAAGCTGGTCTCCCAGCATGAAGGTCAGTCTGTACCTCAGCCTCATTTTCTCCTGCAGGAAAGACAAAACCCAAGAGCAACACATGAGAATAGCCCCATTTGTTCTGGAACAAAAAATTTCACCATCACAGCTCTACAGAAATCACAACACTTTTGCATGCTGCAGAGGGAAGAGGGTCAAGATAACGTGAGTTATTTACCTTACAGATTTAAAAATGTAAAAGCTTTATTGCTTAGCATGAAACAGCAGGAGAAAAGCATGAATGATCTGCACTAAGTTTGCTATACATGTAGCCAGCACCCATTGCTCAGCTGCTCTCCAAAGAGCCTGAAGAATGATGCTGGAATAGATCAACATCTTCAAAACTGAATTATGCATCATGTGCAGGAAGACAAAGCAGTTTCTGTTCTGCAAAATTTCCACTAAGCAGCAGCTGGAACCCATCTTTCAACAGGGGATCTCCATGTGCTTCAAAAAGTTAAAGTGTCAACAATCTGCAAACATTTACCCCTTTTAGATATCATAAATTTCAGCTGATACCTTAAGGCCACTTTTGCTGTAATTCTCAACCACTTTAGCACACAGCTTTGAGCTTCATGCATCAGGCTACTTAAATGACTAACTGCAGTAAGGGTTTCCACAGCTATTCACACACACTCCCAGCATGATGAGCAGAAAGGAAAGTATTAACCATATTGTTTCACTGGCCACAGGCACATCTCGTAACATGCCGAAGGAAAGGGATGGACCTGATATCACTGTGTCTGTTCAAGTCTGGCAGGGTGTATATTACTCTCAACACAGCACAACTCTTTGCAGAGAATCGGTTAATTTCACATCACACTAAGCATCACTACAGCAGGGCTGTTCTCCTTTTAACTAAGCCCTATAAGACTGTTGCTCCGTTGATGGGAAAAAATGTACAGTGTTTTCTCATGCTTTTCCTTGCTGAAAAAGTCAGTAGGGGAAGAGACTATGTATAGGCCCTCTCAAGCCCTGAATTGAAACACCACTTATCTGCTGCTTCAGTAATCGCTTTTGGAGGGCAACCTAGGAATTAAGGGCTGTGTTTGCTCATAGTTTTGGTCCAAACTCCCTGAAGAATTAATCTTACATCATATTAGTCTGAAAAATGAAAGATAAATCCCACTCTGTTACAGTCTACCCTTCTCACCTTTGTAGGATTTGCCAAAAGCATGATTTGGGTGATGGCAGCAGGCGGCTGGATAGGATTGAATGGAGACAGCTCTGTGCCAGAGGGTGGCTGCAACTTCACTTTCATGGACTGCAAACAAACAAAAAGAATGGAGTATTTCCTACCTTCAGGGACAATGGAAGATGTATGCAGAGGCTGTGGAGACAACAGCAGACATCCAAGGTGAAGAGAATCAGAGTGTGAGAACGAGAAGGCAAGAGCCAGCCCATTTGCACAACACAAATAGGGCAGGCAGACCAACAAGTCAGCCCAGAGTAAAACCACTGGGGTCGTAACACCAACTGCACCCCTTCGTACCTGAGTGCTCTTATAGCAGAGGTTTTAACGCAAGCAACTTTATAACAGTGGGCAGATTATGGCCATTTGGGCCACACTTCTCAAAACACAAATCGTCCATCCAAAATTACATAGCTGCAATAACGACTAGAAATAAACACATTTTTCAATTTAAGATGTCTTCATGAACTTCCGATTCCCAAACACCTTAAGGATGGGTTAATCAACATAACGGTCCTGTCAGTGTGCTATCTGAGCCATTTACATGACCAAACACAGCTGGACTGATTTTAGACAGAAAGGAAAACAAAACATGTACTACTTGCAGTTCTTGACGTGTCCTGTTTAGTGCTTTCTGCTTCTAACAACAACTTTTATATTTTGGATATAGGGAGAGCACAGACTAGAGAAAGGTAGAACCAGAGTGTTGCAATCTAAGGCCCCGAGTTCATACCCAGACCTTCCTGAATGTGCAGATTCACACTGCAGTGGGTCTGAACTGTGCGCCCCTACCTTTGGTACAGCAGCCTGCAGCACGATGTTCTTCACAGGAAGGGGTGCTGTGTTCAGCATTGAGACAACCACAACCAGCACGTCCGACCTTCCTGGCGGGCACTCCTTGGCAAAGTGCAAGAGGATGCGGAAGCCATTCTTGTCATAGGCTGTCACTGGGAGGGCACTGCCTGCCATAGAGTGAGAAGGGGAGAGGAACACAGTTTATGCTGCAGAAAACAATCTCCACAGCAGCACTGGCCATCTGACATTTGGCTGGGGTGTCTCACCCCTGTTCTCCACTTTATAAGCTTAGTCAGGAAACTTTGCTTTTAAAAAATGTTCTGAGAACGGTGAAAAATCTGAAGGTACTTACTAGGTTTAATGGATTCCAAGGGAACGTGGACGTTGGCCAAAGAAATTTCAGGTGCTTTCATAGGACTGCCTTGCTGCTGGAATGATTCTGGATAGAAGAGAGAGCTCCCTGAGACAGCAGTGCAGCTGTTTGGGAAAGGAATTGGGGGTATTCCTGGGGCAGTGACTGGCAGCCCTGCAGGTGCCATTAATGGAGAAGATGTGACAGGGGCTGGCAAAGTAACCCCAGGTAACACTGACGGTGTTGCCATGCCTTGGGTGGCAGTCCTGGAAGACAGAAAAATCATGGAAAAATTAAGCTGAAAGTGAAGCAGGCATTTTAGCACAAACCCAGAGATAAAAACAAATCACAAGGACAAAGTAGCAGCCTGAAGCCAGTAAGGTCTAACATAAGAAGCAGAGCTACAAGCAAAATGGCATTGGCAGGATTATGCATAATTCTCTCAAATTCAGTACGAAAGCAGGAATCCCACCTTGGCAAAGGAGGACTAGGCTAAGATGACCAAAGGCTTTTGTACCATAGCAGCCAGTTTAACTTTACACTGCACACTTAAAATCTGGCAATAGCACAGCTGTTGTGCTCTACCTTGTAGTATCTGCCTTTCTCTGTTGAAGAGAAGACCGTCATACTAGTTTATAAACATCCCAGTCACACATTTCTACCAAACTAAAGTTGAATGTCTGTTGCTGAACCTGACAGTACAGCGTGCTTGGTTTTCTAAATGCTGAGACAAAGGGAAGCCCAGAATTTTCAATTACCCTTTGGCTTCTTCAAGGAGTTGTCCCAATGCATCCATCTTACGTGACACACTGCTCTCCACAGATGAGCTTAAGTACCCAGGAGCAGCTGGAATAGTCTTGGAAGGCCTCACAGGGGCAGCCAGCCCAGCAGAGAACACAAATGGCATGGAGTTTCGTGCAGGCACGCTGGGAGCAGTCTGAGAGGCTGGGAAAGCAGAGGGCAGTGTCACCGATGTTCCACATGTGGTCTGTGATGTGTGATGGAGAAGAGGGTTCCCTGCAGGGTTGCAAGCAACAGTCACCGTCTTTGGATTAAAGAAATCCAGGTCCAGCTGCTCATTCTGCAAGAGAGAACAAGTGCTTGCTCTAACTCACTGCTACCCCCTATTGCAGAGGTGGCACTGTTACAGAGGGAGAGAGATTTACCGCAAAAACAGGTGGTGGGTGGCAAGCAGCAAAGTCTGTGGCCTATGTCAGGACTACATCTCATCTGTAATTTAAGCAAAGGAAGTGCTAACATCACGGGGGACAGACTGGAGACTGAGAAATCCATGCTCTGGAATATCTACTCTGTTCAGACACAGCTATCCCAGACCTTGGGGTTACGCCAGACTTCCCCTCAGTAACAGCAATCCCTCTGCTTGCATGTGATGTTTCTCTAAGGTGACAAAATGTGTCACGAGACCCCCCACAACGGCAAGCCCTCCCTTCCTTCCCCTGAGAAATCCTCTCCTTTCTACCTCGAACATGCTCCACTGGTTGTTTTCTGATGTCTCCTTCCCTGCTGCAGGGGCTGGGTCATTCAAGCCTGAAAGGAAAAAAAACAAGTAGGTAATGAGTAGAAAATATGTTAGGCTGCATACCATGGCAGCTGTTTCAGTGCCAAACTACTTGACTCAGCTCTGCCACAGCCCAAAAACCTATGAAAGACCAAAAAGGATTGCAAGTCTACACTGATGAAGAGACCAACAGCACCAGTAGCCAATCTGCCACACATAGCTCTTCTAATACATCCTGATTTACAGCATCTCCTGCTATTCGTATCTGGGCTTCACAGGCAGGCACTCTGCAGGCTCCTTCAAACAACCACAAGGCATCTTTCCCTTTAGTAGAGCCACAAAGTCAGCAGTGAAATCACTACCAAACTGCAGTCTGCATGTCCAAGCATCCATAGAGATCAGACTGCAATTACACTCAATGGTTATTTTCATTTGAAGCCTATGCTGGGAACATCAGTATTAAATACTAACTCACAGACCAGTTCTCATTCTCAGGATGACGTGAGTGTCTCAGAAATCCTCTGGACTTCTTGAGAAATAACAGACCCAAAGACATGCAAGACTGACCAGAATCACGGCAAGGAAATATATCCCAATATAAATGTTTTGGGAATGGCACAAATTGCTGTTCCCACCTGCACCATCTGAATCACCAACTTCTCTCAATCCTTCCTCAAACTCCACCAGAATTGAGACCTAGGGCTCACTAAGTAACCTACTGGACGAATCAAGAGCAAGAGAAATCTGGTGTGATCAAAATATAAGGCATTTCACACTCTTTTTAGCCAACCCTCACACTCATGCTGGAGGAATGGAAGTGGACTTCAACAGGCAGGGATTGAGAAGCCCTTTTCTAGGCTCCTCAGTGTCTTACCTAAACACAGAAGCTCCTCATCCAGCAAGGAAAGAGAATTAGCTGTGCTGCTCTGCTGAGTGGGTGGGGCTTCCACTTGGCTCAAGGAACTGCTCCGCAATTGTGAAAGTGTCTGTGGAGGAGGTGGGAGAATGGGGATTTCTGCTGGGACTGGGGCTGCTGTGGGGGCTGGTGCCAGGGTGGTGGGTGGCACTGGAGGTGGCTGAGTGCTGGTGACGTCCAGTCCAGCAAGGTCAACGAGGGTGTTGAGGTTACTTGTGGAGTTACTCCCTGTAGCAAACAGGAGATAAGCACAATCAGGAGAGAAGGCAAAAGGCTCAGAGCAAGAACACTGTACAGAAGAAATTATCAGAGAGATGGTTTAGGTAGCATGAATCCACACTTAATCATGGTTTATGACTCTTACAAAGGAGAAAGCCCACGTGGTGTCCATCTAACCATTTACTTAAATCAACCCAGATGCTTAGGAAATTTCCATCTGAAAAGCAACACCTGCCTGCTCCAGTCACTGCTCTTTCCCCAGCACTTCTTGTAGCATCATTCATAATCTTCTCAAAATCTTTTGAGCTCAGAGAAGACTTCAGGAGATCCTACAGAATTACAATAAATCGAGACTACCAGAAAGACAGAGTCAAGGGTAATACATATTGTCTGGATCTACAATTCCCTCCATATTTTGGAGCAGTCTTGTCCCAGGAAGATGCTTTCAGACAGCAGTATGCATTTCCTCTACTGCTCTTCACATGGAAATGCTGAAAGTGACTCCCAGCCAGCAACAATGCATCCAGGGATTTCAAAGGTGAAAGTGACATGTAAAGTGGGCAACAGGCCTAAATTCACAAAAGGTACTGCTGGCAAAGCCAGGACAGGACTCCTGGCCTGGCTCTCATTCTTCTGTTCTTGTCCTTTATCTAAAGTTGTGCTCTTTTTATATTGCCACATTAAGAGACAAGATAAATAAGGAGACAAAAATGTATGAGAACTTCCAGACACACAAACTGTTCAGATGAAAGCTTGCTACTGATGTTATCAAAGGCTTCAATTATAAGCAATAGAGAATGCAGCACTGTTGTTCACCTCCAGAACTGTTTATCCACCGCTTTTGAGCTGTCTTGTCTCCTCACTTGTTCAGAAACCACTGGCCAGAGGAACCATCAAGCCTACTTTACCAGAATTAATAGGAAATCCTGCCTAAAATAGTTAAAATTTTAGGATTTGAAATTGAACACTTGGCTCCCCAGGAACTCACCTTCCATTCCTGACATCACTCGGAGATCCACTTCACCATTGATCACTTGCCCCTCTATTGTTTTTTTATAGGAATTTATCACACGGGATAAGTTGTCACTGGCCTGCAGAATATCTCCTACATGAAAGACAGATAACACAACCTTCAAGAGACTTTAGTCACTTTGCTCCCACTAACGCTGAGAATACTGTTATCAGCTAAATAATTAGCAAGAAAAAACAATTATTTGGCTGCAAATTCCATTACTGTCTGGTCAGTGCCATGCTTCTCTAAGTAAGACCCTGACCTTTCTAGGTTCATACACATTACATACACAATAACAGTGAAAATGACTCCAAGGTTTTGTTCTCCACATAACTCTCTTCCCCTTCCAAAACAGTAGCTGTCCCATATCATCTTCCCCAGCCTCCCACGAATACCGTCAAGCCCTTGTCTTTTATCTGCTTGCTCAAAGCAAAGCTCATTCACAGTGAAGAGGCATCTTTACAGCAGTCATTCCCTTGCTCAACCCTTGAACAGTCACAGGTCACAATAGCAGTTAAAAAGGAGAAGTGTAGCTTATTTTACCCAAGCTGCTGTCATTATCCTCTGTCTCACTGGCTAGTTTGAATAATGTCCGTCTTTTGGTTTCACACCTTTCACAGAGCTCCTGGGAAGAGAAATTAGGACAAAGGGTCTCATCAACCAGGAGGCAATGTCAGTAACACCAGACAGCTCAGAACAACTTCCCAAGCACTCTCTGGAAAGCCCAGAACAGAGAAAACAGCCTCCCTGTGCTGGACATGCTAGCTGTTTTAATTTTCATCTTCTTGATGTTCTCCCAGACTTGTGGGAGAAAAAAAAAGGGCTTCCCAATGCTAGCTATAGGGAAAGCCAAATTTTCTGTCGTGTTCTACCTATCCACAGTGCTGCGAGGGACAGTTATCAGCAATCAGCGTGCTCTGGTAGGAACAAGAATCAGAAACTGCAGCTTCGTGATTCTGCTATGCTGCATCTTTAGAGAACAGCCGTACCTGACTTCAACCACATGCAAGAGAGCTATTATCCACTGTATTTGCAAAGCACTGAGTCCTATGGTCAAAAGACTTTAAAAACATGGTTATTACATAGTTGTTTTCAACAAGTGCTCTTGTTTCTTGTTACTACCCTCCATTTTACTGCACTGTTTGTAATTCTTTGAAAAATTCAAAATCTGAGAAAGAACAGAGGACTGACTGCAGTATTTCTGGGAAGGAGCAGCTCAGACCCACCTTCATGAGCTCTCTATCAGCCTCTGATGAGTCCTCTTTGCTATAGTGAACCAACATCTCGTTCAGCAGTTTCACATTGTTATTTACTTCCTCCAGTGTATGCATACGCTTTGTCACTTTTTGAATCCGAGCCTCATCCTTCAGGATGCAAAGAGAGATGAAAAGTAAGCTTTCCTGTAAAGGTCCACAGTGCCACAACAGTAGGTGTCATCTGTAAATTGTATCAGGTAATGTCTATTTAAGGTTGGGCTATCAAAAACAAACAAAACAAAAGAAACGCATCAGAACAAAACAACTGAAAGAGTAGGAGAGCCTACTCTGCCCCGGAGGCAGGGGAAGCTTGAATGGAAACATTTCAGTAATCCATACATCCTCTTTCAGTCTAGAAGCTGTACTTTTTTTTTTTTTTGGCCAGAATCACAGTGAGTCATTTCCTGGACTCCAGGTTTGTAATGACTGCCCTGTGTGGATGCATCACAGCTCTGCAAACAGGAAGGTGTTTCCATGAGGCCCAGAGAAGACTCAGTCTGATTACTCAGTCCTCATCAACCAGAAGTGGTACAGTGGTGTTTCCACCAAATTCTCACGTGAAAAGCCACCTAAAGTGACAAGAAAGTAGTTAATTTCAACATAGCATTCAATTCTTGCACCTTTTTGCCCTGTCCCATCAGGTGCACCAACTGCAGACTGTTTCCGTGATACAAACACTTCCCAGTTGTGAGCTAGGGGCAAAATTACCAAAGCATTTATTTCACACAGCGCTGTTAAGTCATCAGGAGGCACCCTTTTATGCCACTAATCACCTGGACTACCTGCAAGTTAGTAGTCTTAGATGTTTTAAGATAACAATAAGAGATTGGTTATCGCTAACAGTCAGTCTCATTCAGTCATCTATGGAATGTACTAACACAATGCTTCTGAAACCTGAGTAACCAAGTATCCGCCATTCACATGATGCTAAAGCTCTCCAACAATTTCGGATTAAATTGTTTAAAACTTGCAAAGAACACCACTGACAGGGGTCCAATCCTACAGGAATTTCTTACCTCTTTTACCATGGATTTAATAAGCTTGTTGGCCTCTTGCAAATCGTCTGGGTTTTTGCTTTTCAGTAGTTTGGCTAGAAGCTGTAAGATAAGAAGGCGATATTTGGGAAACAAAGACTGGAAAAAAGAAGTTGCAAGAAGAAATTAAGGAAACAATTCACTGAAAAAGACAGACACTTCCCACTGCTTTCACAGTTACAGTGACTTCACCAGCAGTCATTTAAGGGTTTATTGTTCTATACAAGTTGCTACATTCTTGCTTCTAAACAGGACATACATGCTGTCACATCTCAAGAGACTTGACACTAGACAATTATTCCTCCTGCACATGATTTTTGGTCCTGTTTGTGAAACATTCTCTTTGCCCACTAGAATTACAGCAAGATGGCACTTTAACAATGAATAACTACATAACCATAATACAGACAGGTCTTTGCCTGGATGGACAAAGTAGTTGTGTTCAAACCAATGAATTCTTTGAAAGTACAGAACACTTCCTCAAAAATAGAAGCTGAATTAGTGTACTTTCCTTCCCTATTCTAAACATGCATTAAGTAATTACTTTTTGTTAGCGATTACAACACAAATCTTCACTATACCTTGGATTTCTCCTCATCATCAAACACAGGGTTTTTGGGACGAGGTGGTGGAGAAGGAATCAGGATTTTGTCCACAGGAATCACAGGATCAAACATTACAATCCCTGAAAACAGAAAGGGAACACACAAGGATTTGCAATGCAGTCAGGCCAGGCAGTACACCCTTTTATTCACGTGCTGCCGTCAAAGTGAGCAAGCAGCTAAACTGTCCACTGATGCTACCGCACTATTCCAGCGCAAAACACAGCATCAAACATCAGTGAGCACACTACCTAGAAAAAACAAATAACATTTTCTTTCACAAAGGCCAAAACCCCAGCAACTGTTTTGCCATCTCCATACTGTTCTAAGCCAGTATAATCAATAGTTCTCTGCTATTTGTCTTTTCCTCCTTCACATCAGCTGTTGAGCTGCTTTACAAAGTCCCAGACAATCTAGCTTTGTGCAGACTCAAAGGCATGACATTTGTTTCTGTAATTGAGCTGAGCTGAGCAGAAACAGAGACAGCATTGCAAGCTGGAGTGATGAGCAGACTCCCAACCAAGAGTGGTGAAAGAGCCAAGCTTTCTGCTTGTCCCACTGCCAAACCTCTAGATTTGCGCTCTACTCCCAGAAGTTTTCCTAGAACTATTTTATCATTTTTTTGAAGCCACATGCTCCTCAATTAAGCTTCTTCCACTATGCCTACACAATAAATTTGTATCAGTTTAAAGGTACGATTGTAAAGTGATTTGGTTAAAAGAACACAGAAAGCTACAGGAATGATCTTATTTCACTTCAAACTGGCCTTAAATCATTTAAAGACTAGTTCTAGGACAGAGGTGGGAGGAAGGGCATGGAAAGCCCTACAAATCCAAACAAAAGCATTTGCGAGGTGTTGCACTAATCTAGGTGAAAATTAAGTAAAAATAAAAAGGCCAACCCAGTCCCCAAAGTCAGTGAGTAGCTCTCTCAATGTTTCAGGGGATTCTTCCCTTGTTCCGTGTCCTCTCAGTCTGCTAATATCATTAAAAATTTTTATGTTTTGTGCCACTCCTGCTTACAAGCACAGGCTAGAAAAATGCATGAATGAGCAGCTGACTTCCTACCCTGTCGCTTCAGCATGTAGTAGGCATCTTTGATTTTGTATTCTTCTGGCAACGCCACTGTCCAGCTATACAGCAGTTCAATGACTTTGGTCTTCACTTTCTCTGAGACTCGATCTCCTAGGTACTAAGAGTGAGAAAAAGATAGAGACTCTCCACATTCTTAGTTTCTTTTTAAGAAGAAAGCCCAAACCCAGAGAACAGGAGGAGTACAGTGATACACACTGAAGTGTATAACCCAAGACCTAAGGCACCATACTAGAAGGAAAAAAATGTTATTCTAATTTTTCTGAAGTAACAGTGAACAAAGTCTTTGTGATTATCTTCAGCAAAAGAAAGAACAGATATTCTGTTAGTTTCAAAATTTTGCTATTTAAAAATTATTCCAATACAGACACTGCACCTTCCCCACTGTCTTAATGGGAGAGAATTTTGTAGTACTTCACTGTATTAACTATGTCTCGGGGTGCCTCCATCTATTTTTTGCCACATTAAACCGATAGTGGATACTGAAGGATTGCCCTGGCACTCTTTACGACAAATTGGCAGCAAAGTGAATTACAGCTCTGTGGTTGATGCCAAATCTCATGCTCTAACTCCTGGATCACATCTCCACTCCACTGATGTTGAGGTGATCTCCCCTCCCCCAGAAATACAAAATTAAAAAAAGAAAACAAGGAAAAATCACCAAACAGTTGATGGCTCAATGCTTCATGTAACACAAGGGCTTTTAAATAAGCACAGCTTACTGAGAAAAACAGTAAGAAGAGCACAGAGAAACATCAGAAAGATTAGCTAACAAATGCTCGTTGAATATACACTAATGAATGTAATGAGGTGGACAGGAACATTTTGGATGTTGCCTGCTGCTCATGAAGGCCAGATAAAATAAATGCAGCAGCAAGGCTCAGGGACTAACCTTTGGAGACACAACTTTTATTAATTCATTCAAAAAGCGAAACTTTCCTACTTCATTATGAAATCTTCTCCCACAATTCTTCATACAAGCTTCCAGCACCTGCATTCAAGTAACAGAAACAAGAGCTGAAGTGAACACCAAAACCGTACAATAACAGCATAGATGTGTTCTGCTCATAGGGGAGTTGAAGGACTCCAGTCAGGGTTACAGGCATGAACTGTTTAGGTGACACACCAAGATGGGCTGCAGCAACTCTCCCACTCCCAGCAATGTATTTATGAGTCAATTACCTCCCTATTAGAGTTCACAACAAGAAACACAAGGCTTACCTCAGAATAACAAATGAAAGCAGCTGAAACTAACAAAGACTTCTCGGTTGCTACTGAATAATCTGGACACTTCCGTTTGGCAAGCACCCTCCCTCCCAGCAGAGGAGAAGCAGGGAATCCAGCCCCAGAATTAGCCCCAGCTAGACCCACTAACACACACTGTGCTCCTCTTATACTCCGCGTGGAAGATGCCAAATGACATGTGACTGGATTGGAGAGAGGTGGCGAGGACTACCTACTGTCAAGGCTTGGACTGCCTCCCATTCCTGTGGCGACTGGATCTTATGAGCCAGAAGTCTCACAGCTATCTGCGGCCTGAAACAAGGCAGATGCTCATTAAAAACAAAGCAGGCAAACACAGCAAGGGATTTTCAGGCTTTCACAAATTCTGCTGTTTAAATGAGAGGTTTTTCACATGATTAAAATAAACGTCATTTAGTACTTTTAGGCTAACAAAAAAATCTTCAGGGCATCTCTGTAAGCCTGGTTGTTTGCACGTATAAAAGGAAGTAGGGCTGGTAGTATGAAAGCAATTCCAGATTCCTCCCTGGGATGGGCCAAACAACACCCAGTTCCGTGCCCAAGCCCAGGACATCACACCATTACTCATGCATTAATTTCCTTCCTTAGCTCACAGGAATGTTGTGAGCCAGAAGGTTTCCTTAGTTAAGCCCTGTACAGATTTCAAAGATGTGAAGCTCTAAGAGTTATAACCCCATTTTACAGACTGCAAACCAGGATGAGTTTGGCTGGATGAGAACCCTGCAGCAGCAGAGGGTGACAAGAGGCAGATTCAGGATTCATATTTGCCTTGTGCTCAGTGTGCATGTAAACCATGCTGCCCTTCATATAAGAAAAAGCAAACTTTGCAGCACTTCGTTTCTTTTGTTGCCAATCTTCTTTGCAATATCAGTATATATAGGAAGGCCAATATGAAACTCTGATGATCAAATGACACATTCTAAATTGTGCATGTTTAATTACTAAATCTAAAGAGGTTCAGGACACCCACCCTTCAAGCTCTTTGTTGATCTGGTCACAGAATCCAATGATGTATTCCCAGTCTTCTTGCCTGTTAGACGGGTTAGTGGCTTTATCTTTGGCAAGGAAAAGAGAAGATGTTACCACTCAAGCAAAAAGAAACAGCAATAAAAGGTCATGCACTTCTTAGCAAAAAGCCTTTGAAATCCATTACCAACTATAAAACGAAGAAAGGAAGTTCATATATGCTACACCTGTTCAGGGGAAAGGATATATTCAAGCTGAGGCATCCAAATATTCATGGAGAATCACAGATTTCCAAGCAAACAGATGTCAAACATAAAATACTTCAAAACAAGCAATTTCCATACTGTAAATGAGAGTATAAGAGAAAGTATTTGAGCTCACACAATTTCCCTCTGCCTGAAATATTATTTGGTTATAACATTAAACTCTTCAGAAGCTAAACCCTTGGATTTTTTAAATGGGAAATTATTTTTTATTCCCTGGGAGTTTTGTAGCAGTAAAAGCTGGAAGATCAGATGTTTAATATCAGTCATTTAGCATGGACATTTGCTTTCAGAGCATCAGGTGATCTGTTAGATGCCTCAGCGTTTCTCCTGGGAACAATGAATTGAAATTTATTATTATACATTGAGTTGTTCTTGCAAGTAATAAACACCACAACCTGTACCTGATTGAGAATTCAAATCCTGGACACCCACAGAGATGCTGCGCTGTGTGACATGCCCCTGACAGATCCTCCCTCAAAGACCAGGATCTCTATCGCACTGGCCTCAGAAACCTGAGGCTATCAGCACGTCTTTTTGTTATGTAAGCATCCTCTCCGTGAGTTTTACTTGGCTCCAATGAACCAATGAATTTACAGCAGACAAGATTCCTGCATTAATCTAATCTTCCAGATGAGATTACTAGACACAATGATTTTTCTTTCTTTTAAGAAAAACAGTGTACTGCACTGCCTAACGACTGGTGTTTAAGAAGCACTTCTCAAAATTTGAATACAATGGAAATAGATACAGAAGAGAATGCATTGCTTGGCCAAGTAGTATTGAGCACAGGATGAAGTACAGGCAATTGCTTGAAACTTATGTGGCACTTAAACCTTATTACCACACTCACAGCTGCTGACCACCCTGGAAGCATCACGAAAACACAGCCTTACAACAATCTGAAATATTTTCATGCAAGTCAGATAGCACTGTGCTCCAAAGTAGTTCTGCCGCTCTGCAGGCCAAGATGAAAGAAGCGTGGCTCTTGGCTGCAGCTAAAGGAATTTATTTAATAAATACAGGAAGAGCACAAACAAGCAAATGAAGTCTTTTTGTCAGTTGCGCATCCAGAAATACAGAGAGTCATCTGGAAAAAAATATGAAAAGCAACATAACCTTGTCAAGCATTAATTTTAGAGTTGTTCCAAACATCTCCAACGATTTCTTGGAACGATCCCTCATTATTTTGCACACTTAAATTGGATTCAGATTCCTTTTATTTTTTGCACATAATGACAGTAAATTCCCAGGAGAGAGGCATTAGTGGAGGGAGACTATGTTCCACACAAAGCAACTCCTGATTTCTAATGCTCATAAAATCTCCATGTGTAACTAGTTCATAAAAGTTGATCTTCTTGATCAGCAGCTTTGCCCTGGCTCTGAGGATCAATGTGTTCTCACACTGACAGCACACCAGTGTGTACAGCTACCTTAACTGATGTGCTCATCAATCTCAGTACAAGCCACACTAACACAATCACAGAATCACCAAGGTTGGAAAAGTCTTCCAAGATCATTCAGTCCAACTGTCCACCTACCACCAATATTTCCCTCTAAACCATGTCCCTCAGTACAACATCTAAATGTTTCTTGAACAGCTCCAGGGACAGTGACTCCCCCACTCCCTGGGCAGCCCATCCCAGCACCTGAGCACTCCCTCGGAGCAGAACTATTTCCTAACGGCCAACTTGAACCACCCCTGGCACAACCTGAGGCCGTTCCCTCTCATCCTATCGCTCTTACGTGGGGGAAGAGGCCAACTCCCACCACACCACAACCTCCCTGCAGGTAGTTGTAGAGAACCATAAGGTCACCCCTGAGCATCCTCTTCTCTAGACTGAACAGTCCCAGCTCCCTCAGCTTCCCTTCACCAGAGTTCTGTTCCAGACCCTTCTCAGGTCTGCTGCACTCCTCCGAACATGCTCCAGGGCCTCAATGCCTTTCTTGTAGTGAGAGGCCCAAAACCGAGCACAGTACTCGAGGTCCGACCTCACCAGGGCTGAGAGCATCTCAGGCAAGCCAGTTTTCCTTGTTTACCCTTTTCAGCACATTCCCACATGAAGCTGCATCAAGTCAATGAAGAAATAATCTAAAATTCTCTATTTTTATGCAGAAAACTTAAAATGTAGGTGGGAAGCTCCTCTGCACTGCCTTATAAATGAAGTTCAACCCTTCCACTAAAGGATTGGTTCCAGAAGAAAGAGCTTGGTGCTCTGGAATATCTTGGCATCTCTGCTGAAATTGCCAAGAAACACCAGTTTCTGCCCCAACTCTGTCCTGACACCATCTCTGCCCTTGCTTTTAGACAACACTTTACTTAGGACATGTAAAGTTGCTTCATACTTGACCTAAGCATCAGAGCCATTCAGCACCCATTTGTTCTGCTAAGTCTTGAAATGCTAATGAGTAAACATTTAGATGCATCATTAGATGTGAAACAAAGGCCCCTATTTTCTACATAGAGCAACAACTTCAGAATGCAGAGAACCCCGGAATATTAATCCACTGGTAATGAACACTTGTATTTTCCTGCATTTATTTCTCTATAGAGTTGAGACAAAAGCCATCCTGTGAAGCGCTTCCCCAGCTCAGGCTCCGCACATGAATGGGGAATATTCTGTCCAAGCCTATCGTAGTCCTCCATTCAGATTCTGTCTGTATCCCATGGAGATGCAGCTGAATGCTGGCCCATGGCAATACAAGAAGAAAAAAAGAAAAGAAAAATAAAAAAAGAAATAAAGAAAATTGGAATATGTTGTCCATTTGCATCTATTACATACCTGCATATTGCCTAAGCCTGACATGAATGTGATACAATAAGCTTCCTTTTGGAAGCAACACTCAAGTCTGCTTGATTGCTGCCTTTTGGGCAGCACTCAAGTCAAAGGATCCAGCTGTGCTCGTACAACCAATGCAATTTTCTAACCTCCTCTTTTATTTCAACTAAGAGCAAAGGAAGAGGCTGCAGGTGGGAAGAGAACAGGAAGGATCACCTTCACTCACCCCAGCTGCCTGAAGTGAGACAGAAGATGAAGATGCTAGATCATCACAGGCTGAAGTGCAGCTCTAGCTGAATTTGGCATCTTCCTGTAACTGGGAAGCTCGCTGTGCTGCCAAGCATCTCCTGCCCTTCCCTTTTATTAAGGGCACAGCAGGTGCACACACCTCTCAAGGTTAGCGTTACACACAGTACATCTTATTGATAGTTGCAAGAAAAATAACCTCAGAAGGTCTGGTGAGAGCACTCAGACGCACAGACTCTGCACTCTGCCTTCCCTGTCTCCATGGTTGCTCCAGTAATTTATGTACAAGTGATCCGTGCTTCCCCAACATGGGAGGAGTTGCGCAATCATACCAGCACAAATCACTGTAGCAGTGACCAGGCATAAATGTTTCATCTTAAATGAGAGAGCAATGCTCAACCCTTGAAAAATGTGCACAGCTCTGCAATAAGGCTTACTGCAACAGAACCAGGCAATACTGCTTGCAGCGAGGAAGTGCTTTGTAATGCTGCTCTTCAGCGTGTGCTCCAGTGACAGAGCTTCACTGACCATGCAAGCAGGATGTTTTCTCTCTCAACCTCCTTGAAAACAAAAACAAAGCAGCCAGGGACCTTTCCGGGCTGCACAACCTAAAATATCCTTCCTACTATAGATATTTTCATACACATGCTGAATATGGTGAGTCAGTCCTGCTCAGAGGAAGATTAAACGGAAGGGATGTGGGCGTTTCTTCATGTGTCTCACTGGCTACAATTAAAAAGAGAGATACTGACGAACTGTGGGAGTTCAGAGCAGGAGCAGAACAATGAGGGGACAGAAGGGATTGATCTAAAACGAGAAGCGAGAGCTGAAAACATCCTGTAGCCAATAACTCCTGTAAATGATGAAGATACCATGTACTGATTTAAATTTCATATAAACGAATCAAGAAGGAACAAGAATTATTTGATCTTAACAGAACCATGGCTCAAAAAGCACATATAAAAGGATTTTATATCCTTTTATATATAAAAGGATATAATATCCTTTTATATATATATAAAAGGATTTTATATCCTGAAGTATTTAGGGGAAACATAGAACCATTAAGATTGGAAAAGACTGCTAAGATCACCGAGTCCAACCACTGATCCATTTCCACCACGCCCACTGACCATGCCCCATGGCAGTGACAGCCTTCTGCTATCTGCATAGCTCCCAACCAGCGAGGAACTTTGCTCACCCCGTTCTGACACGGGAGACGGCACCAACAAAGGACTGACACCTGAGGGAACAAACTGCAGCTCTGCAGGGCTGCCCACCAGGTACAGCAGCGGAAGTCCCTGTGCCGGGAATATCTGCAAAACAATTCCTGACCCGACTGACCCACACAGGGCCCTGGAATCACATAGCTCTAGACTGTTACAAAATATTTTTGCCTAACAACGGATTTTTAAATATTGCAGCCTGCAGCCTTCCAATGGACATCCACAACTCCTCCCTCCCTCTCTCCCCCCGCAGTGCTGTCAGGCACGGAGCACAGCCTGTCTGCTCAGAAACACGGCTGTACAGCGCAGGAACACAATTTACGTAGGAAGCCTCACAGCCTGGTCTCTCAGGTGCACCAGCCTGACAGAGACCCGGGCCGGGGGAGAGCGGAGAGCAGGGAAAGACGGCGACAGAGCTCCGCGGTAAAGTCACCAGGAGCGGGTGGGGATGGGGCTGAGAGGGAGAGGGCAGAGGGAAGAGGGGCTGGAGGGGCTCGGGCCCGCGCTACTCACTCAGCCACGACTCCAAGCTCTCCCCTTCCGCCTCCGCCATGATGCCGCTCGGGCGCAGGCCCCGCCCCACCTGCGCGAGAGCCGAGCGGGCGCGCCGCCCTCGGCCTGCTTCTGCGTCGCGAGGGATTTGGCGCCGTGTGAGGCAGCCCCGAACTTCCGGTGTTCGAATCCCACTGTCGTCCGCACTAGAGCCTCCCTCCTATCCTCGCCCCACAGCACCACTAGGAAACATCCGACGTGGCCACGGGGTTGATGTTCTTTTTGAGGGGAACGCTGCTTTTTGGTGCACTGTTTTTTTCTTCTCCTTCCTTCAGGCGCGGCCGGGCGGCCCCCGCCCCCGGTCCTGCGCGTACCACAAGATGGCGGCGCCCGTGGCGGTAGGGCTGGGCTGGCGTCTGCGGGCATGGCTGCCTCGGTAAGTGCGGCACGGCCGGGAGCGATGGTCATTGCGGTAATATCGGTAACTCCGGTGTGAGGCGTGGGGCTGCCCACGTCCCGGCGATCGCCGGAGCCGTGAGCGGCCCCGTTGCTGCTTTGGCAGGAGGGCTGCGGGGTGGGAGCTGACGGCGGGCTGAACACGGGCCGGCAGGGTGCCCAGGTGGCCGAGAAGGCCAATTGCATCCTGGCTTCTATCAGAGGTAGCGCAGCCAGGAGGAGCAGGGAAGTGATCATCCCTCTGCGCTCAGCCCTGCTGAGGCCGCACCTCGAGTACTGTGCTCGGTTTTGGGCCTGTCATTACAAGAAGGGCATTGAGGCCCTGGAGCGCTTGCGGAGAAAGGCAATGAAGCCCAGAAGGGTCTGGAACAGAACTCTGGTGAAGGGAAGCTGAGGGAGCTGGGACTGTTCAGTCTAGAGAAGAGGATGCTCAGGGGTGACCTTATGGTTCTCTACAACTACCTGCAGGGAGGTTGTGGTGTGGTGGGAGTTGGCCTCTTCCCCCACGTAAGAGCGATAGGATGAGAGGGAACGGCCTCAGGTTGTGCCAGGGGTGGTTCAAGTTGGCCGTTAGGAAATAGTTCTGCTCCGAGGGAGTGCTCAGGTGCTGGGATGGGCTGCCCAGGGAGTGGGGGAGTCACTGTCCCTGGAGCTGTTCAAGAAACATTTAGATGTTGTACTGAGGGACATGGTTAATGATTTTGGATGACACTGGGGATGGGTTGGGGTTGGACTTGTTGGTCTTAGAGGTCTTTTCCAACCTTAATGATCCTATGATTACTGTGCAGCTGTGTCAGGGCACAGGGACCTCTGTACTGCTTTTGGTCTTCTCCAGAGCGTACCTGAAATGCAGACTTTTGCTGCTAAATATATACATATGATTCTATTCTAAATCTCTTGTTCCCCTCCCCCCCTTAGTACTAATTATTTATGCAAACTGTCTGGACCCCAACACCTTGCAGCTGCAGGCTGTGAGCCCTCAGAACGTTTCTATCCAGTGGGAGTGAGGTCAGCCACTGCTGCAGAGCAGTACTGACCTGACACGCGTGTCGTACTTTGCTTTTGTTGCGCTGATTTTTTCCAGTGTTCAACTCAGTGAACAGTGCATGCTGCACTGAGTGCCAGCATGCAGCTTCCCAAGCTGCAGCATTAGGCTCCTATTCAGTTTGCTGTGTTTGTGGTGCAGGGATTATTTAGCAGCAGCAGTGTGGCCCTTGCACATTAATTAGTGCTAACAGCTCTGCTGTCGCGAGTGAATAAGTGATGAAGATGGAAACACCTCTCATGTCTAACAGGTACTTCTGAGATGTGCATGGCTGTCCAGCTCCCTTCTGAGACATTCCAGGTGTTGACTTACAACCTTCCTTCTTATCTTGCTCTTTGCAGGCTGACACAAGTGAGATGGAGTCGCTACAACCCCAGCTTTCTGGAGCCAGAATTGAACAAAGAATTGTATCAGAAACCTTTTAATGAGCTGTCTGAAGAGGAAAAGGAAAAACAAGAGCTTAAGGCTGTTCGTCCCATAAAAGCAGCTCCTCCCAGCATCTCCAGCTCCGTTTTCAGCGACCCTATGATCAGGTCAGAGAAAGCACCATCTCTGTTACAGCTAGGTCCCATGGAGCCAGATACCTGGGAACTGGACTGTCCTCCTTGGCCTTTATCTACTGTGCTGCACGTTGCCTCCTGTTGCAGCACAATCTTTTTTTTGGGTTAATCTTTTCCCACAAAGCCAGTCTATTGACTGACAGTGATTAGAGATAATTAAAGCAGATCTAGCAGCACCTAGACTTAAGTGTGTGAAAAACACAAGGGGGAGACCCTTATTTCTGGAGGTGATGAACTGAGAATTTAAATCACATTGCACTGGGCTTTGTGTTCACAGTAAATTCACCAATATGATGATGAAGGATGGAAATAAAGTGCTGGCCAGAAGCCTCATGGCTCAGGTGAGAGCTCATGCTTCTTCCTTCTAACTGTATACTTTCCAATGAAGGCCCACAAACATGTCGCTCAAACCCTGCTTTGACCTACAGTAATTGGTATTGGCTGGTGGCCCCATCTGGTGTTGTTCCAGCTCTTGAAATGGGGACATGTGTTGCCCAAACGGATAATTACTTGTGATGGGAAAACACATAGCCTCGGGGGTCTTGAGCCCCAGGCTTTGGAGGGGAGGATGCTGGACCTGTAGGACTAGAAAACCAGCTATAGGCTCATATGTATATGGAGTGCTTGAAAAAGTGGTCAGATTTCATGGGATAATCCATCTGTTCTGCACATCTCCTTTCTTGACTTTGTCCCAAGACTCTAGAGAACATTAAGAGGAAGCAACTGGAGAAGTACCACAAAGCTTCAGATGGTGAGAAGGAGACAGTTGAATGCAACCCTTACGTCATTTTCCACCAGGCTCTGAAAAACTGCCAGCCTATCATTGGACTCAGCAACATCACGAGAGGTGGCAAAACCTACCAGGTGAAATGAGGGGGCCTCGAGCACATCTGGTTAGGGGAGAATCAGCTAGGGAAGCAAACATACTGGTTGCTACCCCTTCAGCTCAGCCATTCCTCTGCCCCAGGAAGAAAACCAATTTGCAATCCGGATTAAAACAACACCTAGAAACCCTGTCCAGGATCGGGACCCTAGCCTGTAAGCATGGTAATTTCCCTTAGCAGCATCAGTCTCAGCTTCTCTGACTAGATAAGAAGTAGGATATTGTTGTGATTTAACCCAGCAGACAGCTAAGTACCACAGTCATTCACTCCCCACCCCAGTGGGTTGGGAGAGAGAATTAGGAGAAAAGGCAGTGGAATTTGTGGGTTGAGATGACTAAGAAAAAAAAGTGAAAGAAAATAACCGTATTTACACACACACACACACACACACACAAAGTGATACACAAAAGCAATTGCTCACTACCCAGGGACCAATGCCTAGCCAGTCTCCAAGCAGCAGCCCTTCCCCAGCTAACTCCTCTCCCTTACATTTGCGTGATGTCATATGGTATGGAATACCCCTTTGTTCAGTTTGGATCAGGTGCCCTGGGCCTGTTTCTTCCCAGTCCCCTTGCAGGCAGAGCAATACAAGAAGCTGAGGAGCTGGAATGTCCTTGGCACTGCCCACCAATAAGTATAAACAGTGCTGTGTTATCAGTTTTGTTTTTCTTCTAATGCCAAACATACCAAAGACTATGAGAAAAACAAATTTCTGTCCCAGTGGAACTAAGACAGATATGCAGCAAACATTGTCTAAGAAGTCAGAGATCAGTGGCAGGCAGCAAAACAATCAGCAATACTGGGGTTAGCGGTCTCATCCTCTTTGCTGTGTCATGGGACTTGAGTAGAAGCCCCAAAGCTCTGACTTGTGTCACTGAGCAGAAAAGGTCAACTAGATAACAGTGCAGGCTACTGTCCCTCTCTGTGTAGTAACTGTTATGGTTTAAATGTGTCTCAGGTCCCAGTCCCTTTGAAGGACAACCGGAAGCGCTTCTTGGCCATGAAGTGGTTAATCACCGAATGCAGAGAGAACAAGCACCGCCGGACACTGATGCCTGAGAAGCTCTCTGAGGAGCTGATCCAGGCCTTCAACAATGAAGGACCCATCATCAAGAAGAAGCATGTGCTGCACAAGATGGCAGAGGCCAACAGGGCTTATGCCCACTTCCGCTGGTGGTAGGGTCTCTGCATGGGATGCACACGCTGCAGTGCACTGTCACTGCTCTCGGGGCCTGTGGAGCAGAGTCTCAGGGCCACCTGCTTGAGAGAAGCTGGGGAGTAGAGGGAAAGGTGGAAACTCCCTTCTGGACAGCTTCTGAGCTAAGCCAAGGAAAGCTTCTCCAATCCCCACACAGTTAATTTGCTTTGTGCTCATCTGGATGGGAAAAGGGGGAATCTGAAATAGTTACTGACCCCTGCACGGATATGCTAGTTTTTTCACAATCGGTTTCCTGTGACGACAAGCCTTAGATGCTGTTGTTACAGCAATGCTGTACAAAATAATCTCTCTATTCCACTTACCTGTTTCCTAGGGACTTCTAAATCTCTGCTCTTGCAGCAACATTTTTTCTCTTTCTGGCTGCATAAATAGGAAGGAGCAGATCTGGAATTTTTTTTCCATACCATAATCAGCCTTGACTTTTGGTTCTGGTCATCAGCAACATTGTCTGTACAGATCTGAGGGGGATGTTAACAGAAAAAATAATACCAGTGCTTTAGGGGGAAGGTTTCTTGATTCCAAACCTTTGTCTCTGTTGCTTGAATCTCATGCTGTCCTTTCCAGCTGCTCTGGCTGCATAAAGCCCCTCTGTCAACCTATACTGGAGAAAATAATTAACATCAAAGCCTTCTTGCTTCAGTCAGGAGCAACTTTTAAGTGTTCCTTACAGCTTAGCAGCTGCGCAGAGAGAAAGCAGGGCACATGTTAGTGGAAAACTTTTATTACAAAAAAACACCCAGTAGACTATTTTGTTTTCTTTCTTCCTCTCCCATTCTTATTCTCATAAGAAACATACCACAGTTAAAACTCAAATTTTGAAAAAAAACAAAACAGTTACTGTATTAAACATATAAAACCTGTTTCTACCTACATGTGCTTGAGAACCTTTGTCCTGCTGCAAGCTGCCCTGTGGCAGATATTGGTAGCTAGTGAGCCACAGTCATATACCCACGCGGATACTGCTAGTCTGCTGGAAGTAGTCAGTGAAAAGTAGCACTTTGGTGAGCTGTTTGTGATGCATCTGACGACAGTATTTTCTGTAACTTTTCCTAAACAACCTGGTTTGGGACCGTGAGCTGTGAAATATTTTCCCTCTGCCTCCCTCAGCAATGTTGACTCTTGAGTGAACCAAAATGCTCTCAGTCTAAACTGTGCTTTCCTTAACGCTTGTATAAAATGCTGGTTTGAGCTAGAAGCCTTCCTTGCCTTTTGCTGGCAGCAGCCTATCATTAAACAAAATGAGTGGAAGAACTTGCTGGTTTAAATGTGCCCACCTCTCTAAACATCCAAAATCAGACTAGCACCGGTTGCAGACTGATAGTTATATGCTGAGAGGCGCTAGCCAGTATAAATGCTATTTATGGTAAGTGCTAGAAAAACATCAGTGTGCGAAAAAAAAAAATTCAAACTTGGTATGAAGCTTGCTGGTGAAAGCGCAGGGGACATCTCTCCACCTCTGCAGCAGAGGGGTTAATCTGTCACTTCGCTATAATAGTATTTCTGGGCAGCATCCGTCATCTTCCAGTCAGCAGCCCGAAACTCAATGATCTCCAGAAGCAGGAGCTGGGACAGGGAGCTGAGCCCCTCCTGTAAAAGGAAGCCGTCTCGAAGGAGGGAGAAGAGCTCGTCCATCCGCTGGGAGTTCATCTTCTCCAGCTGTTCGCCAATGCGATGGAGCTGTAGGACCAAGCAGTCCACCTTCAGAAGGAAGAGAAGGAGGTGGCTGAGTACAAAGGAATTGAGAACTTTGGCCTATCTGTGGAGGCCCCATCAGTCACTTCTGGATCAACTTATGCTGTTCCTTCTGCTCTGAATTTTCAAAAGGTGACAGTTCTGTTCCCTCAAGTTGCTGTGATCCTGGAGGCTGGATGTCTGAAAAGTGCTGGGAAAACACATCCTGAACTCCCCTATCTTATGAACAAAATTGCCAGAAAAATGCACCATTAACAGGTGAAACAGTTTTACTTTCCTGCAGGATGCCCACAGTGAGGTGGCAAGACTGAAAGAGGCTGGAGTAAGAACACACTCTAAACATCCTAGAAAGTCAGGAGATTTACAGGAAACAGGCACTAACTGGATCTTTGGATAAGAGGGGAAAGTCAGTGAGTCACAGGTGGGAGCTTTGTGCTAAGATGAGATGGGGGGGAGGGGGGGGGAAAGCAAAGGGCCCCATGCAAGGGCTCATACACTTTACAGTGATCCGGGAGCAGTTCAGACATGCCCTACGCACCTTTATATGCTGACCAGACACATGCAAAGCTACAATTACAGAAGAGCCTGGAGCCTGCTGGCATTTGGCACAGCTTCAGCTCTGCAGGCCCAGACAGGTGATTAGCAGCTACACAAAGCATTGCACCTGTCACTGAGACTTGCAGGACACACACAGACATTCTGTAGGCATGCAGCCACTGCAGCTATCTGCCATCACCTCCCGTGGCTGCAGTGCCCCAGCAGATCAGTCTGACAGCTGCTTTTCCAGATGTCCAGTAACTAGGGTTGCCAGAAAAGCAGCTGGTTTCAGTGAAAATACGAGAGAGTAGTTATGTTTTTTTCATATGACAGGAGATGAACTTGCAGAATGCTAGACAGTAATGGCATAGGCATCGTGGGGGAAAAAACGCCACGCAAGGGAAGGATGTGCAGCATGGGAAAGGGAGTCACAATCAGCATCTCCATTCTGCTTCCTTCTGGAGTGCAAACCCTCCTGTCCAGTAAGTCTCCTTCCAGTATATAATGGAGAGGGAGGCTCCTGCCTGGCCTTAAAGCTCCCTGCACCCCCCCAGGGCTGTACTTTTTGCTTGTCCTTGGCTGGACAAAGGGCATATGACCAACCCTCCTCCCTGTCTCACCTCTTCCTCCTTCTGTAGGCTATCATGCTGTGCTAGTCGGAATAGACAGTCGTAAACAGGGTTCACCAGAGCCATCATGGGCATGTTGTTCACCTGTAAGGAGGCAGGAGCTATTGTCAGCTTAGTGGCAGAAAGGGATGAGCCTTCAGCTATTTTAAATAATTATTCCCTTGCTGCATTTCAGAGAAGGGAGAATTTAGCTGCGCTGCCAAATGCAGTAATGGTGTTATTTACATAGGAAACCAGACTTCTGACTCTCCAAGAGCCACAGAAACTCAACAAGTGATGAGGAAACATCTATTTTTAATGTAAACAGGTAGTCATGGGAAATACACTTCTTGTATCAGCATTCTTCCTGCCTGCAGGAACTGCATCACTTTTACATCTACACCAAGCAGGCATCTAAGTACACACACTGCAGCAAAGGCTTGCAGACAAATTCCATCAGTATGTGGGCTAGAATTGATTTGAGCACCCACATGACTAAACAAAATTAAGTTCCCCTGGGACCTAACAGCAACAAGTTTGATCTAGGATATTCAGGACAGGTTAAATCAGGGGATTTCAAACACCAGGTACAAAACACAGAAGCTCAGACTTTGTGACTGTTCCCAGAGCTGTCTCTGCCTCTTTGAGGCTGTTTTACTTGCTCATATGTAGCAGTAACCTGGGAGCATCCTCATGCTGAGAACTGGCTCTGGTCCCACACTGCTGAGCTGTAGCCCTGGGGAGCTGTGTAACACACATTCAACGCTACTGCCCTGGACCCTGGGCCCTTCTGGTACTCTTCAGCAGCACCTAGGTGCTCCTGCTCTGGCTCCTTACCTTCAGGTAGTCAAAGATGTTACAGATGAATGTGACATAGCAGATCCATGCCTGCAGTGAACGGTTGCGCAGATCTTCTCTGTCCTTATACTCCTGCTGCAGCCGGTTCAGCAGGCTCCTCCGGAAGATGCTCTGGCCGACTTGTTTGCTCTCTGCCTAAGACCCCACAAAGCAGGATGGAGGGATGAAACTGGGGCAGAGAGGGGCAGGGGGGTACTGGTATTTGGATGTTGCAGGACCATCCTGATACCCTCCTTTGATGCCCAAAAACATAGGAAGGCTGCAGCTGTCTGCACCCACCAGCTGCACATCTGTATCCTGCCATTGCAGGGGGCAAGTGGAAGAAGAGAGATGCTAGCTGAAGAGTCAGAGTGCAGGGCTGGAAGAAGTCCCAGCCTAGCACAGGCTAGCAGCATTTTCCTGTCCAGACTCAAAGATCTCTTACCTGGATGATGGTGTAGCAGATGCGCCCTGCCTCCTTGCTGAACACACAGTCTTTGAGGGACTGGTCAACTATAATATTGGCCACTTTGTCCAGGTCCACATTGCTGGGGTCTGTAGAGAGGAGAAATACTGTCAGGATCCAATACTTCTTGTGCCCTGCTTGCTCCAAGATACCTGGGAAGCAACTGAGGTTGGCATGGAGCTCAGTACAAACATGTTATACGGTACAAAAACTCATGCTCACTCCCACAGCCCCTCTTGCACACCAGCTGCTTTGGAGATACCACCTCCAACAGCTGCACAGTCCTTCCAGGCTGGAGACACAGCCATAAAGATTGGAAAGTGATGGAGAAAAACATGGTAATGAAGGGAGGCAAGAAGCTGATCTGAATCTGAAATCCCAGCACTGCTTTGAAGTTGGGCCAGCGGTAGACAGACAAGCAAATTCCCACTGGGCTTTGAATAGAGACACGACTTGTGAGCAGGAGACACCAGGGGACAGGATGCACAGGAACTGGGCACAGGCAGAAGAGTAAGGGGTGAGATCTGAAGAGATGCTGAGTGAGAAGAGGAGAAGGCGGCATCCCGGATCAAAGAAAAGCACTGTGATGAGAACGGTCCTCTAAGAACCCGAATTTGAACAGCTGCACCATTAAACAGTGAGGTGGAGGCGGGGGAGAAAAGGCAGGGAATGAACATCCCGGAAGGATTCAGTCCCATATAAACAGCGTTTATGAAACAGCTTTTCTACACTTAGCAATTGATGACAGCAGAAGGGGCCCAAGCATCTAGCCGCATCAGTGAGCAAAGCTGAGTGTGGCAGAGGGGCTAGAAAAAAGCCTGCTGACCTTTGAGTGCTGTTTTCAGCAGCTTCTGAGTCTCAATGTCAAATGACTGTATTTTATACTCTTCTTTGCCCGTTTCCCCCATGACTAGCTTCCTCCAATAGCAAGAATCAGGGCAACAGATGTGCTAGCAGCAGCCCCTGTGAAAAGAGCAAACAGGACTTAGTTGGCCAGAGAGAGCCCAGACCTTCACCTTGCCACGTGGCAAATCCCATCCAGTGCTGGAGCACAGACTTTTACCTTGACAGCCGTCCAGCTAGTAAGAAAAATCCTGTTATTACAGCATCCAGCTCCAGCCCTAAATCTGGGCAAAGACTAACTCCCACATTTTTTTAAGCTTTGCTTCCTGCCAGCCTATGACAAGGAACTTCTGGGCTGCATCTTCAGAGCACTTACGTTTTTCTGATGTGAAAATTGTTTCAGTCTATTGATTTGCAGGTTTAAGCAGGACAGCACACCAAAGCAATCCCCAAAAATAACTATCTCCCTTCAGAAGGCTTCCCTGTGGCTACATCATGGAGAAGCATGTATGCAAGAGCACTCCATGCAGTCACTCTCTTGTGCCTTTGAAACAGCAATTCAGATGATTTCACACAAAGCCTGGGAAGATTCAAAACCAACACCTAAGCATCCAATCCACACTCTCTCTTCTTCTGCACCAGAACCAGAACCCTTCAACTCCCAAAACACAGCAGAACACTGGAAAATTTTCAGCCAAATTCCACCACAGCTTCCCTCTCATTCTTATGCAGCTCTCTGCAGTACAGTGGTGTTGAATAATCTCTAGATTAATTTTTTGCTGCTTTGTGATGCAGCAAAGACGGCAAGAGAGTACAGCAGCACAGAGAGGAAGGGTTTCCTTTGACACACACACGAGACAATCTGCTGGATGCAAAATTCCAGGCTGCCAGACCCGCAGCACAAACAGGGAGAAGGCAATTCAACAAATTAGTTTTGCCAGCTCTTTGAAATTCCTCATGTGTTACTCACTGCTCTGTGCGAACAGGTCCCTGCCCCAATTAAAGCTGGAGAGCTCACTGCCCTTTAGAGGTACAGCCGCAGATCACAAACAGCCTGACCCGTGGACGTGCTACTTGCCACAAAGCTGTGGCACAACACATTAGCAACCCACAACAGACAGCAAAGCTTGCTGGCACGGGAGGTCTACCCTCCTTGCTGCCTTTTGGGGAGGCCCAGGACAGACCCGGCCCCTTGGGGGCTGCCACAAACCAATAGCTCTCACAGCTCTCATCTGCATAGCATTACCTACCTCCAGACTGCATTAAAGTTTCCTTCCCAGATGGATTCACGAGCAGCTGGGCACCCCCAACACCGTGTCCAGCAGGAAGACCCTTTCCAGTCTAACCTGTCCTCTTTTTGCACAGCTCTCTCCCTCTGTACCTGCACTCATACCACTCTGCATGGCAGCCTGAGCTCACCAGCAGGCCCGCATCCTGCTGACAGCACGGTGCATGGAGAAAACCCGGTGAAAGAGTGGCACGGCACGCAGTGAGGCAGCAAGTGCCTGAGCCTGTCCGGCAGCATCTGTGCTGTCACCGCCCACTGCCTCCAAGAAACCCTGCCCAGAGCGACCCAAAAGGCGTGAGCGTAAAAGCAGCACCAGAGATCCTGCTGCTTGGACTGCCTGCTTGGTAGCACTGGGTGTCCTTGGCACAGTATCTCCTAGTATCCTACTGAAACCACACTGTGAGTGGTCTCCATGAGATAAGCTGTCCCAGTGCAATCTGGAGAGGGACATGGTTGGGGTGAGCGCCCCCAGTCTGCAAGGGACCAGTCCCCTATCAGGTGCAAAGGGCAAGACATACCCCAGCTATCGCAGGGAGGGGTAGAAGAGCAGCGAGCCTCCTTTCCCACCACTGAACGGCCGTCTGAGGGCAACCTGTGTCACCCAGTCCCCGCATCCCACCACGTCCTGGTCGCCGGACTCCCAACCCTCACTCAGCCCCACGGGCCCCGGGGACAGAACGGGGGATGGATGGACGGTCCCAGGGAACCCGTGGCAGCGCAGGGGGACCGGGCGCAGCCGCACCGACCTGCCGGGCCGCCCCCGCTCCTCCAGCCTCCGAGGCTGCGCAGGGCGGACCGCGGAGCTCAGCGGCATGACCGGAGCGCCCCGGACCCCGCCGCGCCGACACGGCCCCGGGTTTCCTCTTAGGTCATTTCCTCGCTCGAGCCGGGGAAGGGCGGGAGAAGGGAGGGCGAGGGCAGGGCCGGGCGAGCGGCTGCAGCGCCACCGCCGGCAACCGCCGTGCCACGGCGGGGCTGGGCCGGCAGCTCCTCCCCGGGAACCCCCCAGCGCTCCCGGCCGCCCCCTGGGCATCCCCTCCCGGCAGCGGTGTGAGGGCTGCGCTTACCTCGGCCCCGCGGCGTCTCGCCGAGTTCCAGGTGAGAATCGCGCTTATTCCCCGTTCACGTCAGGGTGATAGAGCAGCGCAGCTCCAAGCCCCTGCTAAAGTGCTGCTTGCCGCTGAGGATAAAAATCAGTAGGAAAATTCATGGAAAAGGAGATTAAACCACCTCACAGTTTTCAAGAGCTTGCTGAATGCGTCGCGCAGACTGCACGTTTTTTCTCTCAACTCTCAAATGTTGGACAGGGGAAGACCACTCAGGGCTTGAAGCTACTGCAGCTTTTACCGGAGAGCAATGCAGCCAGAATGCTGAAAATGGAAAACAGCCACAGGAAATGCAGAATGAGCAGTTCGTATGCATTTTCTGCAGCACTGTGTGGCCTGGCTGAATACAAAGCCTGAAATCTTTCACCATGGATTTGTGGCTCAAGACAAACAGCCGTGGCTGTGACTGTTTTGTGCAGGTCCCAGCAACGATACCCAATGCATCCCCATGCTGCAGAGAGGCTGGGACAGCTCGACCTGCTGGTTGCTCCCAGGAACCAGCTCCTGCTCCCGTTCCCGCTGGGCTGCAGCAGCCCCCACTGGGAGGGAAGAAATGAGAAACTGCAGCCAGACAAGAGCACAACAAAGTATTTAATGTTCCATCCTTACAAAGGAAGCCACACACTTTATGCACTTTGTGCTCACATGCTTCCAGATTACAGCAGCTGCAAAAGATCCACCCAGACAACAGAGAGAATTACTGTTCTGCATCACAATAACAGCTTAAGCACAAATTAAAAACCAGTCAATTCCAGAACCAACTGTAAAACATTCAGTTATGTTTTAAGATGATGCTACGCAGC
Organism: Numida meleagris; assembly: GCF_002078875.1. Lineage (NCBI taxonomy): Eukaryota > Metazoa > Chordata > Aves > Galliformes > Numididae > Numida > Numida meleagris. Next base: position 10,423,574 of record NC_034425.1, read on the forward strand.
TCTGGATGAGCATCCTGAGAATACAACTGTCTAGGAACTCAAGGAAACAGTGCTTTCATCACAGAATTTGTGTGTAAGGGTTCTCCCATCTCAGGCAGGTATGGTGGATCCCCGTTACCACAGTGTCATTCATGTAGTGCTCTGTCTGCCTAAGTGCTTTTGGACATCGTCACAATAAAAGGCACTGGAGGAAAACAAGTGCAATAGCTGAGCAGCTTGAGAGGTGAATTTCAGGCAAATCACAAATCCCTATGGCAGGGTTACATCAGTGAATCCCAGCCATCCCAACAGTTGGACTCTGGCGGTCTCACAGCAAGTCACCCACTGCAGGATTCGCTTGAAACTGGACTGAACTAGTGCAAAGCTTCTAAGAGGAAATCCGTTCTAGCATACGGAAGAACCAGGGGACTACAGCTATCTCCCATCTCCTGCTCTTTCTAGTTCTAGGAAATTTTGTTTCAAATGGCGTACGTGGGTTTTGCTAGGGGAACATGAGAAGTAAGACTTCCTGCCCTGTTCTTTGCATTACACCACTTTCACTCCCTAAAGCAGCTGTTATACTGGCTCCCCAGCAGCAACTCTAAGTCCGCCAACTTCACGTCCCAGTCTTCCCATGGACAAATGCTGCTGACCAAAGCAATGGTTAGATGCAGCTTCCAATATTCTATACTTGAGGTTGTCACCTCTTTCTCCTCCACTCACTGAAAGATCAGCTGCCTTTATAAGCCTGTAATGTTTATGCCTAACGGCCTAAAAGGATCTATAAACCAGGTTGCATTCCAAAGCTCTGCCTGTGGAGAGCCTCTTGCAGAGCCCAGGCTGGACTTGCATAACTTAAACTCTGACATCTGTTGGAAGCAAGTTCATTCATTATGAAGAAAACTATCCAAGGGAGAAGAGGCTGTTCTATACTCTCCATTGATGCCCCTTCCATGGAGCAGGCAAGCTGCATGCACCCTGAAGCTGTTTGCCTGCATGACCTCAAGCCCCACAGCACACTCAAGGGACATAATTTTAACAGAGCATATAGTTTTGTGCTCTTTATTCTTTGCCCCTGTGAAAACCAAAGAAAATCATCCTCTGTTCCAGAGCTTACATTTCTCACTGCTGAGTTCCTACCCAGTTTACCTATACTGTGTGCAGTTGAAGATCACTCTTTCACAGAAAATAGAAAACAAGAGTCTCATAATGTTTAAACAGGACGGGTGTGTCCAGATTTCCTATGGGGGTGTAGCGATCAGAAGGACTAATGCAATGGAAATAGCGTTACAAAAAGGTGGAAGGAAAATACAGCTGTCACCCAGATCGGAAGATTTTGGGCTCGCAGGGAAAGGCTCCCACCAAGGAGGGATCTCCAGGAAGCGATCCTTCCTCAGTGGCAGTCAGCCCTTCAATGAGGCCTAAGAGGGGTGGAGCCTGGCCCCATCACACAAGTGAATTGCCTTCACCTGTGCTCCCACGGCTGACTGGGTCTTTCCTCCAGGTGCTCCATCAGTGTTTCAGGCCATGACTCAGCAGTTCCCATACAGGGGGTATGGAGGTCTACGTCAGCAGGGAAAATTTTCTGCTGTAGTCAGTCCTATTCTTGCTAGCCATGACAGCATTCCTCTCTACCAGTAGCCAAAAAACAGTAACAACCCCAACCTGTTTATGCCTGTTTTGAAATGAAGTATTCCCCTGCCTCAGAAGGATGTCATGAGGCTCAGTTCATTACTGGTTATGATGTACTCCAGGTCGTTATAGGCTATGATGTCTTCCAAGAATAACGGATAAACAGTAAACAAAGGCAAAATACTTGTACGCACGCTTTGAGGAGACCTCAGAAGAGCCTGTGTAACACATGAAAATGCCAGTGGGATTGAAGTGCTCTGAGAAAACTTGTCAACGTTTTCCTGCCCATTTTCTTAGTGCATGCATTTAAAACTCCCTCTGAGAGGCTCATCTATCAGCCTCCTACCCCTGACAATGCACAGTGAATCTAATTTTATATAGCTCTCAAAATCATCTGCAGTAAGACACTTTGCACTCAGAGATCTCAAACCACAGTAAACACACAGTCATTTGCCTTGTGCTTGCAAGGAATTTCACTGGATATCTCATCCACCAGTGAAACAGCTGCTTTTCAGGATAAGTAACGCTGATATGCAATCAAAATCACTTGGAGAAGCTCACATCAACAGAATGGAATTGGTCATGCTGGAATTTGACCAGATCATTTGGGATTAACACCCTGATTATTGTAAAAATGCCACAGGAAACTGTTTTTTAAAAAACACTTCAGTAGTTTCCACAGGACTTTCCTTCATTGTTCCAACACAGTTTAAATTAAATCTACACTGCATTTGTTCACTCACTGCACTGCAGCAGGGAAACAAAAAACCATGAAGTAATTGTGCGCTGAAACCTCACAGAGTGGGATTCTTCACCTGTGGGTTTATTTCTAAAAAGCACAACCAAGCCAATGCAAAATCTTGAGAGACAAGACATGCCAGAAGAGAAACTGACACTTAAGATACAATCAAGCTGACCAGAGTTGAAGTAAGAACAAGCTTGAGTTAGCTTGATCCACTAAAAGATGCTGTGTTTACGACTCGCACAGCCAGCAAGCTGTAATCAAGAAAAAATAACTGGCAGCAAAGAAAACAAAACCCAAGCATCTGTGCACGCTGAAGTGGTTTTAACTATCTTTTCAACAGTGGTACAGTGCTACCTGTGCAACACAGAGAAAAGAATATGCTGTGAACCACAGGCTACAAGGAAGAAAATAAAGCTGTGCTAATGCAGTGCTAAGAAGTGGCATTATGTTGGTGAGGCAGCACTAGCTATCCAGGACACCTCTCTGTGATCCAGGGCAAGCACAGGCATTCACCCAGTTTACCAAGTGTCTTCTCAAAGCACAGTCTCTGCTAGGTAGTTAGTTGTATGCTTGGTTCCCCTCCTCACTAAATACATACTCGTACTAGGGGAGACAGAACAAAGAAGTGCTCTGTTTAACCGCCTCCAGTAAAGCAGTTCATTGCATTTAGCAGAACTGCAGTCACCTTCATCTCCTGCTTGGACCCAGGACATCATTTCCTATGGGCTAGTGCAGTTCTGGGAGCTCTGACATTGCCAGCATGATAAAGACAAAGTAAAGCCTTCAGTTTCCCTCCTGCAGGAGAACGCCAGGTAGCCAAAGAACAAGCCCCTCTCAGCCTTCCTTCCTCTTAGGGCTGTCAGCGTTCTTCAGGGCACACAGCAGGCTGCAGAACAGCTCATAGGTAAAGAAGATGAGACCAGTAGAGACAGCAGCCTTCAGCAAGCTGGGTGAAAGGCCCTTGAAGAATCCACCCAGGCCCTCCTCTCGCATGATCTGCCTTATGCAGTCCAGTAGACCCCTATACATCCGCACCTGGGAAAAAATTGCAGCAAGGTTAAAAAAGAAATCCAAGACAGCCTACCTGGAAAAGAATACAGAAAGTCCCAGATAATACCACAGAAACATAATCTAGACATGCAGCCCAGAGATGCTTTTCTTTTATTATAAATAACTGAAAGTTTCAGAGAGTCAGTTTGTTAAGTGTCAGTAGAGGGAAAGTATGTATTTTGCGTCAGCAATGGCTTAAGTAGATTGTTCTACTGGAGGTAAATAAAGTCTTTATGCTACAATGGCATGCATTATTTATGGTGCGAGTTTGTGAAGCACTTATTTCAGATTCTGCTGCTACTGGTTTCCATCTTCTTCACTCTCTAAGGGACAACTTCTCTGACAGAAGAAAAACACAGCTACAGAGCTTAGAAGTCTATAAATTAGCTATCTGCATGTCATCATGCCATACCATGAATGTTTAACGTCGTGACACATCAATGCTAAGAACAAACACTGTACCTCACTGGAAGAAAAGAACCACCCAGTGTAATAAGTTAAGATTTCAAGAGTTTCTTGAAATGCAGACTGATTTGACTTTCAGATCCAGGGCATTTGAAGGAAAAAAGAAGACAACTACTTTTCAGGGAAAAACAGAGACAGCTTCTAGAAAGATCTGTATTTGCCTTTAAGTGTATTTCCAGGTGCGATGAACAGTGATTAGGAACACCAGAAGTATTTAATGTGCTTTGAACTTCAGGACATTCTGATACATAAGATGTATGCTGAATACTTTGTTCCCATTCCTTCTAGCAAAACATTAATTTCAGAAAATGATCCTGAGAGACAGGTGATCCCAGCATAAAGCTAGTATAATCCTCTGCCAGCTATTTGGTTCCGAATCACAAGAACAGGCAGCAAGTAGAAGAATAAAGGAAATTAAAACTCCTTTGTCTGCATAACTCATCCTCAGCTCCAAGACAGCTTAACTGATGAAGATGGATGACAAGGCAGAGCACAGGTATACCGGACCATGTCATAAAATAATCCAATATATTCAAGCAGCTATTCCCATTACTAAGTGAGAACAATGCTTAGCTCACAGAAGCTTCCTAGAAATTGCCAACCCATATACAAAGACAACGAGTACTTCTGATGCATCATCACTGCACTCTAGTGATGACTCGGCTCTGGACTGTCTTGATGTGAATCCAGATCTGTGAAAAACAGAGAATTCAAACATTTCTTACCTGCCCAAAGGCTGCTCGGGCATGCTCAAAGCCACCCACCTGCAGCCGTTTTTTGATCAGGTCAAAAGGGTAAGTGAGGGTTTTACTGATGATTCCAGCACAGCTGCCACAAACAAGGTTTTTAACATTGCCTGAGAAGCAGGAAGAGGAGAAGATAGCAGAGAGGGAAAAAGAGGATTAGCAGTGACTTCAGATTGAAAAGTTATTAAAAGTAAATCAAAACTGCTTCTTAAAAGAAGGAAAGCCAGAAAGACTCTTTAAAGTTACACCATCTTTTCTGCATAGTTTAGACCACTGAACCTCAGTCTGTATTCTTCCACACTGGGCTCACAACGCCGACTGGAGCCAGAATGTAACATCTCACCTTGACGATTACACTGATTTATGATTTTGACCTACCAAGTGGCAATGCACAAAAGAAACGGTCACCAGCTCAAGAAAAAGCACCGTGGGCTGTTGACACTTCACTTTCCCATCTAGCTACATTTCCTTCATGACCATTCCAAACATGAGGTGCTTGAAAACTTAATTCCACTTACACTTGTAGTATCTCTGCAGGGTTATGAATGAGAGGTGGGGAATTTAGATGCTTTTAAGAGGTTGCATAGAAAAAAAATGATAGGAATGAAAACTGAGCTTATCTCAGTCTCCCAAAACAATATTCACCATCACTTTCTTTTAATATCACAGGTATAACTGTCCTAAGCACCTACCTCCTTCTTTTCCTTCATCTGGAATCATCCGTTCCGAAAACTGTTGCAGGATGTTGTAGAAGGAGAACTGGAAACCAGCATATGGGAAGACAGCAATGATTGTAGGGGTCAGACCTCTATAGAAAGTCCGAGGCCCTTCTGTCTGGTACATGGTCACCACTGCATGGTGAAGGTTGAGATAGATCTAGACAATACAGAAGACATTGACTTGCCAGTGAAAGAGGCTTAGAAACAGCAAAGCCAAAGGTCGGGATACTTCTTGGTAAAGAGGATAAGAATTTCCCTCTGTCTAAAATACAACTGACTGATTTTCAGCACAGAGCAAAGAACAAAGTGGTTTTGTACATCTTCATGCAGTATTCTCAGCTAAACCCTTGTGGCTCTTATAAGTAAGCTGGCAATTTAAACCTATGCCTGATCCACAAGAGACTAATTCATATGAGACAAACTCATATGTGTCTAGTTACTACAGACCTAATCAGCATGGAGATCAACTCTTGCATAAGTAAGATTAAGAAACGCAGGTAAAAAGCTTCAAGTATCATCCTCATCATCAACTAAACTTCAATCCGTGTAAGTTGAAAGTTTCAAACACGTAATGTACAGCAGACTAAGGATTATTTTCTCTAACTGGCCAATAGCCAAAATGAAAATTGAGTTATCCTTGAGTTATCCTTGTAAGGACAACTTTGCCTTTCTGGATCACCTGTCAGAAATCAAACAAAAGCAGGACCAGCAAAACATAATTAAGAAAGCTATGCCAACAGTACAGAGGATATCCTGGCCACAGCACAAACATTGCCCAGTAACAGCACCTGCTCCTTTACATTAACCCACTGTAAGCATACACAATTATGTATTTTTCAAACTTCCCGTTTTCAAACAAATAAAACATTGCTACTGCTATGGCTTATAATTCCAAACATCAAATCCTTAGCCATACCTTAGGCTCACCCTGAGCAGCAAAACGGGTACGTAGTGTGTCAACAGGCTGAACTGCAACAGTGGCTGTGCAAGCTGCCAGTCCACCACAGGCGAAGTGCACAAAGGAATTGCGGACATTGTATGAGGTGACGTTGTGCACCAGTTTGGTCAAGCTTTCAAATGCCATGAACTTGCAGAAACAAACATGCACAGGTCAAGGAGTCATTTATTATCACTGACACAGATCTCCTGCTCTTTTTTCATTTTACTAAGAGCTGCACCCACAGCTGATAACCACCTCCTCTATCCATCCTTCAAAAGTTCTTCAGTTTGCAACCTGCTGGAGCACGTGCTCAAAGAATGCCTTGTAAAAATCACTGAGCAGCCTGAAGAATGCTTGGGGTATTGCGATCTCTGATATTTCTGGTACATCTTGCATTTAGAACTGCAAAAAACATATTTTAATGCTCTCTCTATATACTGAAAATTATTTACTATATTACACACATGCTGCCCATTACTTTTTCAACCAGTGATCATAAAATATGTTGCTGATACTTATAAATTAAGCATAGCAATACTGTGGAAAATGCTGTCATCAGCCTCACTGACTTCACTGCCCTTACAGCTTGCTAGGAAAATGTGAATCAACGCAAAAAACTACACATGCTTGGCTTATATAGTTATGACAAGTGTCAGGAACAAGTAGGGCTTGTCTTTGACACCAGGGAACTGATAATGAACTGAGTTTGCTCTTACTGTGCTCCACACGGGCCAAGCAGAATTAAGCTGCGTTCAGAAAGCTTGGAAATATTAACTTAGGAACTGGACATCAACATTATTTAACTATACATCTTTGAGACTAGAGATGCCTTGAATCAGATCCATGTTAACCTAGACCTTTCTGCATTGGCTCATTCTGTCAGTCTGAAAACAGTGTCTATACAAACACTGGGCCTGTCAGATGTCATCTTACCTGAACAGCTCCATAGCCAACTGAAAGGAACTGTGCAGGAACGTGACCCTTCCAGAAGGCTAGCATACCCTCCTCCTGGAAGATGCACCTTACAGCTTGCAAGATGCCATGATATTTAGCCCCCGGAGTTTTGGAGGAGAGCCGCTCAATTTGAAGCTGGAGGAAAACAGAACATATGTTCAATTCCAGATCATGTTTCAATGAGGTTCAAGCGTCCCATGCAGGAATTCACAACCCCAACAGCCAACCAAAGCTGAGTGAAGGCATTCTGCATTCCCTCAGAATCATGTGTAGAACTGACTGGGATACTATTCAGAAAGGACTCTGAAGAATGAGAACACGCATACTACATTAAAGTAACCAATAAGGATGATAGAGAAATTCAATTAAGTGATAGAGATTGTTTAGGAAACGAAGGAAGGAGAACAAACAATGAAAAACACAAGGCGCCATTCAACCATACAAGCTATACAAACGGAAGCGGCGGCCTCAGGTTAGTCCTACTGCCTCGAACTGCGTGCAGCATCGGTGAAGGCTGACAGCAGATTTATCATGCTCCGGGTTACACAGGTGACCTGTTCACCCGGTACTGAGTGAGCTCTGCTCTGTGACAGATGTGCCCCCAAACAAGTCAGGTACCTGAAAGCGGATCTTGATGACGTCCAAAGGGCTGATCAGGACCCGAGTGACGAAGCCCGATGCTGATCCTGCTGCAGCTGCTTCCACCGTGGAGACACACTTGGCCTCTGGGTCATAGCCGACCATGCCTGCCTGCTGTCACTACAGTGTCAGTAAGGAGCCCCACTTTCCCACATCGGGGCTCTGTGGCCCCAGGCACCCTACGCTAAAAGGCCCGCTACCCCTTACAGCAAAACCACACCGCACACGAAGGGCCAAGAACCCCACATCCTCCCCCCGCCAGCACGGGGCCCCAGGAGATCCCCCTCGTCCCCAAACAGCTTCTCCTCGCTCCACGGGCCCTGTATCGTACACCGGAGAAGCGCGAGACCCAGCTCCGAGCGCAGCCGTTGCCTGCCGGGTGTGCCGGGCCCAGGCCGGCGTTAGCCGCCTCCTGCCCCGGGCACCTCCGCTGCCCGTTGGCCGCCGTACTGCGCCTGCGCGCCGCGGGACACGCTGGGAGTTGTAGTCCCGCAGCGGGAGGAGAGGTGGCTCGGCTGCCCCCCACCCTGCTCCGGTTTGGTTCTAATGCAATGGCTACGCAGAGCGGGCAACACGAGAACACCAACAGCGCAGGGGCTGATGATAAAGGCAGTTGGATTTAGGGGTTTCGCACTCTGACAGCGTTTTTGGCATCTGGGTCAGTAAAGTTGGAAAATACCTCTTCTGTGGTCTTACACATAATTACAGTAGCAACAGACATTTTTCTTTCCTCTTTAAAGCAGAAGGAAAGAAAGCTTTGCTCAACTTTTCATTGGAGGCCCAAGGTATGAATAACACAGTTTTGTGCAATACATCCTGCTACAGCATTATAAAATAAAAGTGCCCAAAGTTACAACCCATGCTGTAAATTATTTAAATATTGTCTTCACTGGTACAAATAGAAAAATACAGAACGAATAATGGGAATAACACTGGCATTTCTGAGTCATCAGTATGTCTTGACTATGTCTGCATTTGAGCATAAGTAAGAGGAATTGCTGAAATACAGTTTTGTCAGTGGACGTTTTCCTATCGTATTCTAAAATCCAGTGCCTAGCTCAGAGGCACTATCTGAACATAAGGCTGGGAGGAGATGCAGATCCAGAGTAGCAGCTGCCGACAGGTAACAGCAAGCACCTCATTAGAATGATCACTTCCACTGCTTCAGGCAACAAGAGAAAAATAAAAATGATCTGTAAGGCACTGGCCAAGCAGAACTAACCTTCCTGTGGAAGTCTGAGCTGTAGCTGCTATTCTTACAGAAGCTCATCTTTCCCTCTGTCCTTCAGCGAGATGCTCCAGGAATAGCTAGTATATCATTCTCAGTATATCATTACTGCCTTCTTACTACATTAATCAGCACCACAAGGACACTCCACTCATTAGGAAAAGCGCTTAGGAAAAAAAAAGCAGAAGAAATGTTTAAGTGCCACCCCAAAATTCTGCTAATAGATTCTGCACTGTTTTCCTATCTGACAGTGAACCAATACATTCCTTTCCCCTTTCTTTGCTATTTGCAATAGCATAAACGACACAGATCTTGGTTGACTTAAATTGAAAGAGCAATGAATTTAGCTAAGCTAAGCTGCTGTGATCCAGTCATGATGCTAGTGAGTATGAGCACTTACAAATTAGCTTCATCAGCTATATTCTGGTCAGCTGAAATAACAGACAGATGCTCAAGTGAAGAATTCAATGTATATTTATTATTCACAGTTAATTACTATCTACCAAATGCTGCTGCAGAGTTAAGGATTAAGTACATAGGCCTTTTTTATTTAAACACTGATTTTTTTTTTTAATATATATATACACACACAAGACATATGTCTGCAAGGTTGCATGATATACACCAATTCCAAAATAAGGAAACAATCAAATGGTCCAGGTGTAGAATGCCATAGATTCTTTTTCCAATCACTTTAACAAAGAAGGAAGAAAGTGAGAGACAGCTAGCAAGGAGGGGGGGAGAGAAGTAATGCTCTACAGGATAGCTCTCTCTTTCATCTGCTGGAAAATTAAAGTGTAAGGCAGAGTTTGTCTCAGAAATAAAACATTTGTAACATTTAGTACAAAAAAGGCACCCTCCAACAAAAGACTGCCTGTACTTAGGCAGGGCAGGAGGAGCTCTCCACTGCAGTTTTTGGATTTGTTGTTGGAGCAAAGGGATCCAGCCAAATGGCTCTCAAAAGGAAAAATAACTCAACTGAAGACTGGCACAGAGAGCAATGCAGTTTGATTTCTTTCTATCCAATTTAATGTCACACTGCTCTGGTGGAAGAGCAAATGGCCACAATGAAGGCCATTATGAGAAGGGGTGGGGATTATTGTCATCACACAGCCTGCTGTGAATGGGGAGTCTAACAGTAACACTGACCTGAGGAGGGAGGAGGAACTGGAGAACAGTGATGCCAACCCCACTTTTCAAGAGCAACACGACTGCACATACTCCCTATCCAGGCAAAAGAGACAGGTCGATTACATGCATCACACAGAAACATTCACTAATAGCAAAAAAGGTTTTCAAGCACTGTTTCTTGAGGTTTTTCTGCATTATAAAGTTTTCCATCAACGGAATGTACATTTTGTAGGACATCTCAGGACTACTCTTTCCCAAATTTCCCCCCTTAACCCTCCCTCTCTCAAATATTCTTCCTCATTTTCCCTGGTCATATCTTTCCCCTTTCTCTTAAATCTTTTGAGGCTTCTGGTTTCAGCTTCCCATGTCTGAGCAGCCTAAGCTGCCAATGAATGCCTTCTTTTTTTTTTTCCTCCAACAAGGAAAGTCAAAGAGTAAGTCAAATCTTTAGAACAAAGCTCCAACTCTGTAGATTTTTCTCAAATATCCATTGATAAAGCCACCCTCCTTTACACCTTTCACCCAAAAGTATTTATTTACACGTAGGCAGAAAAAAGCCCTCTGAAAAGCTCTGGACTGTCCTTTTAACTTAAAAAATAATAAAAAAATAATAAGGGAAAGGCACTATGGAAGAAATTACAGAATGTGCTCAACCGTACACATTTAAGAAAAAAACAAAAAGGCTGTCAGCACAGCAATAACAGACTTCAGTTCTAATTTGGAGTTTCTGAAAGCAGCTCTGTGACTCAAATAAAAAAAAAAAAAGTCACACAACTCTTCTCCCTTCCTCGGCTTGGAAGCTGCTGAGCTTCAGAAGAAAGTGCCAAAGGAGAAGAGACAGAAATTAGAGCAATACCTCATCTTCACCAGGCAAGAAGAGCTGAACGTTGAAGGCAAGAGCAGAGACTGTTTTTTTTTTTGTTTTTTTTTTTTTNTTTTTTTTTGTTTTGTTTTTGTTTTTTTTTTTTTTTAAAGGCAGGACTGTGGATTTGGTTCTCCTCTCACGTCCCTTCATGTCAAATGATCCATTTACAGAGAGAAAATACCAGCAGAGTTTCTCCCTTTCCCTTTAACTGCATGGCTAGGATTTTAAATGGCATTAAAACTTCATGCCTGGACAGAGGAGGAGGGTGAAACAAGAAGTAAATGAAAGGGGGTAACCCAGGAGCAGCTGAGGAAATTTGTTATTTTCATTTTTTCTCTTTTTTTTTTTAATGATAAGTTTTGGTGTTTTAGTTGAACTCTTCTCCCCACTCCCTCCCACCCCCCCAAAGTTCCACACTGTGAAGGAGGATCACCTCATGGTGAAAGGTGACTCAGGTTTTATCACCGTGTGATTTTAGGTCACTGGCTGCAGTTAGGCTCTGTATGTGTATTTATTGTTTCTCTTGTTTCTTTAAATAATCTCTAATATTTATCTCTAGATGTTCCGGTTCACTGGGGTCACATAGTTGCGTGGAAACATGCCCGTCTGTCCGTGGCAGGCTCCCTTCCACCAGTTGGGGTCAGAATTGTCAAGGACTTGAATAAAGTCTCCACGGCGGAAACCCAGCTCTCCTTCCTCCTGGGGATCAAAATCAAACAGAGCCTGAACGTACGTTGGTTGCTGAAAACAAAGAAAAAAGATGTGTAGAATGAGAATCATCCTCAGCACTCAATACATCTGCTTCCTCAAGCAGGATGTTAACTTATACCAGATTTCAACAGTGAACATTTGGGCTGTTTCATTTCCCTGAAAGCCAGCCTTCATCATCTGTAGCAAGATGATTAAAAAGGAAAGTACGGTCTACAGAAGGTCTTAGGGCAAGAAAAAAAACAACAAAAAAACAAGTGTTATGGTTTAACCCAGCAGGTGGCTAAGCACCACACAGTCATTTACTCACTCCTCCCCTTCCCAATGGGATGGGGGAGAGAATCAGGAAAAAAAAAAAAGACAAAGTAGAACTCATGGATTGAGATAAAACTATTTAGCAAGACAGAGAAAAGGAAAAAGAATAATAGTTAATGACTATATATATGTGAATGTATATAAGAAGTGACACACAAGCAATTGCTCACCACCTGCCAATCAATACCTCCTCTGCACGGGGGCTCCCAAGCAGAGAAAGAAAGAGAGATGAATTCCCATCCCTTTAAAAACTTTTCTTCCACATGATGTCACACAGTATGGAATATCCCTTTGGCCAGTTTAAGTCAGCTGTCCTGATTCTGTCCCCTCTCATCTCCTTGGGTCCCCTGTGCCTCCTAGCTCCTTGTGCCTCCCCTCATGGGTAGGAGGGTAGGAGAAACTGAGAAAACTGAAGCATTCGTGGCTCTGTACAGTACTGCTCAGCAACAACTGGAAACACTGGTGTGTTATCAACATTGTTTTTACCTAAAACAAAAATGCAGCGTCATACCAGATACTATGAAGTAAAACAACTCTGTCCCAGCTGAAACTAAGACAATAAGTTTCTGTGAAAGTGCCAAATAAAACCAGCAGATGTCTCAGATGTTCTAGTATTTATTTTCCAGTGTTGACAACTTACTATAAAACTCCATGCTCTACTGAATTATGATTGTCTTCTTGCTTATTGGCCCTGATTACACCAAATGACAATATGAGTATTACTAACCTACCTAGCCACTGTAATACACAAAATTCCTCCTCAAAATTGAATGTTGGCATTCTATACATTTTCCTTAAACTGTTCCAGTATCAGAAAGTTTTGCTATAGAGTGTTTTGTCTGGTCAGAAAATGCTTCCATTCCTACAGAAAAGTTACAAGTTCATTTAAAAATGCATTTGCATTCTTAAAACTAGGAGTCTGGAAAGGTATCTTCATGCTGTTTGCCATTTTCAGCCAGCTTTTTTCTCATTCTCTGTTCATCACTGACCAAACAGTGCAGAGCCACATGTTAATTCAGACGAACTGTGGCAAAGGCTGACCACAGCACCCACAGAGCAGTACAAGTTTCCACATCTCTTCAAGCTAGAACTAGAACACTGCATACAGAGGCAGTTGTATCCAACCTAACATTTTGTTTGTCCTGGGAAATGGAACAAAACGAAGATAGATACAACCTGATACTCAGCAGTAGTTTTCCAGATCCTTTTTACATTTGCCAAGTTCAAAACATATGCTACTACCTGTAGCCACTTCTTCAGGCAAGACCACTACTAAAATTTCACTAGCTATCGAGGGGTACAGCTCTTGCTACAAACCAGTACAAAACTGTGCTTTCTTACTGTGTCCTAAACCAGGAGTAAACATATTCTTAACTCACAGTAATCGGATGATCTTACTTCAACAGTACCCATAAACATTAACACGGGCCAAGTGTTCAAGCAGCAACAATAACACTGCCAGAAATGGATACCGGGAGTTTTAGCAGATGGACTGTGCACAAACATCCAGATTATTTTCCAGTACAGTTCTGGCAGCAAGATCCAAAAATACACTTCCACAGGCAAAAAAAAGTCAATTTTTCTCCATCCTTATTCATATACCCTAAGATACAATTCCAGTTCAAACCGTGGTTGCAACAGTTTAAGAAGTATGCTCTGAGGAAACAGCTCTCTTACCTGTGGCACCTGTTCAATATCCCGTAGAAATATTTGCTGGTTTCTGGAGACAGATGTGGATCTGTGATAATCTACCAGCTCATTCAAAGAATTGAACTTCACCACCCAGAGGAAATACTTGCCAGCCCCATCTCTAAGCACCTTGAAGTGCTGCACATCATTTCCAAACCTGGGAGGAAGGAGCACACAATACAGAAAAGAACATTGTTAGTCACTGAGCACTCTTCCAGGATTGTGAGACTTTACAGCAAAAAGGTCATTCAGGACATAGTTGGTGACAATGACAATGCAGGTATCAATTAGTTGCTGTGAAGATGATATTTGAAAACCATTTGGCAATTGTACATTACAGAAATCGGTAATCAGAGACAGACTTCAAATACTGAATTGATTTTGAAAAAACTCTGCAAGCTTCATACGCACTCTTCTTAATAGTAGGACTTCAGTTTAAAACCAGCTTTTCAAACCACCCTGAAGCTGCAGAAGTTTGAGGCATTTTAGTCAAGGATTTCTCGTGTCACAACACTCATCCAAGGTTACATGCACAGTGACAACTGTTTTAGACTGTATCGCTACATTGCTAGCGTCAAATACATGTATGTTTTGATTCATGTATGCAGTCATCAGAGTTGCTGAAGACAATGCACTGAATGCGCAAAGGCCACGGACCACATGTGAGGTGAGAGGTCACATTAAAGTAGTTGCACCATAGCACCCACACTCCACATGCCCAAATACAAGATTTTGAAGTTGAACACTACACATGCTTTAGTTTAGCTTTTCAGACACAGAAAACGATTCAAGCCAGTTTAGGCTTGCACTACCCTTGCTATGGACCCGTACTTTGCATAATCTCAGTCCCTCCCTCACACAGTACCATTTAAACACACAAGTGTCAGTCCCACCATAGGGAAACTGCTAAGAAAAGAACTACCACAAGTAGGGCAGGACTGTCTCTTTTGGAAGCTAGCTTGAACTTATGACTTATGAAAAAGGATATCTTGCAAAACAGACAGATTTCTCCACTTCTGTTTTTCTGACAAGGGATGGCATTCAACTGACGCTACTTTTTCAACAATTTTATTCTATGTAAAGTGCAACTCCGAAGAGGTCTACGAGGACTTTCCAGATGAACAGCACACTGCTACTTCTACTTCAGTCTAAAACAAAAACACTGAAAACAGGTGGGGAGTATATGCCCCACTTGGCATGAAGAGCTTCTACACTTCGGTTGAAAGCGTAGACATTGTCTTGGCTACAAATATAACATGAAACAATCAATGAGTACTGCCTCTGCTGTCTCCTCTTCAACCTGAGAGATTCTCATCATTTCAAATCCTGCAAATGACTTCTTAGGAGTGAGTGGAGGAAAGCTTTTCCCAATTAATCCTCTAGAAAAAAAAACAACTGACAAACTACCACCAGGTGGCAACACTAAGCTAACAAGACAGGCAGAGCGACACAGTTAAAACCTTAGGTTTCGTGAAGGAATGCAATTTCTGCAGTGAAGCTTCCATTCACATCAAGCATTCCAGCTCAGATTATTGTACCCATCAGAAGTATAAACATCTCTCTAAACTGAGTGGCTTTAATTCAATTTGTTGGCATGACTCAGGGCTGCTGTACAGGATGACAAAACTTGGGTACAGCCCAAAGAGGAGCAGAAAATACAGCAAACAAGGAACTGTGCGTGAATAATCTAAATATCTGATCGAGTAATTCTAAAGAAAATCCTGTTCATTTCTGGAAGGAAAGGGGAAGATTACAGAAAGTTAAGAAAGACAAAAATCAGCTGCTGAGGACAGAATTCCTTCCTTCCTATCTTACCTTACATCCCATACTCCTGTAAGTTTCTAATACCTCTATTTTTATTATTTATTTTTATTTTATTGTGAGATAGTTAGACATGGCTCACATCCTATCAGGAACTGCTGCTCATTAAGAGCCAGCACTTCTAGAAAGGTTATACAAGGATGAGAACTGTTCCTCCCTCCTTCATTGTTACTAGACTGAGATTCTTTGTGAATGTGGAATGCATTTGAGAGACAGGGAAAAGGACTCTTTTTATAGCTCCATGTCCCAGTGCTAGGTAACATGAATATCCCCAAAGCATGTGCCAAGCAGTCATGAAAAATATTTGGAAGTGTACTACCCAAAGACAGAGTAACAATTTGTGCTATGGAAGAGGGAACAAAGGAGGATGGAAGGGAACATGTACACACTGGGCACTTCATAGCTGTAAGGAGGAGGAATGGGATCCACAAACAAATTAACAAATAATCCTGAAAACACCTAAGTCAGACAGCAACACACCACCAGGTCAGCTATGTAGGGTCATTACAAAACAGAGCATATTTATACTTCCTCTTTAATAAGGACAAAAATACATATCATTGGAAGAACAGGTATGCTATCTGATTATTGCTGTTCCTCAGCACTGACCATCACTTATCCATGAGTTAAAATGAGTATCAAGTGTCCTGATTACCACACAATTGCTTCTGGGTACTACTTACTTGACCGAGAGAGAGAAGTCCCCAGGAGCACTCTCACTCTCCCTGATAAGGAAGGCACCATCGTGTCTCTGTTTGCCTAACATCTCTTCAGCCTTTGCTCGAGGAATCTTTCCAAAAAACCATCTGTGGAGTAAGCAAGGAAAAGAAAATAACAAAGAAAATTAAGAAGTTGAAATGTCGCATGAAAGAGCCCAACAAAGGTATACACGCTGAGGTGAAATGATTCCTAGCAGAAATTACTAAACTGCACTTACCTCACTGCTAATTTACTACAGGCTACTGAACTATGCAGCTTTTCACATTCTGTCCCGGCAATGAAGCTACCATGACTTGATGAGCACACGCTCACAACAGCCCTATTTCATCTAATTTAGGGAAGCAGAAATGTGGTAAGAATGAAATCCTTCATTTAAAGTATTTATTTTCAGAAGGAAAAAAAAAAAAAGAGTATTCAAAACACAGCGTTATTATCAGTTTTGCGCCATACTCTACCTATACATGATGTTTAACATATGCAATGTCATAAAAAGCTAACATGCACAGCTGCTTCACAGTAAAGTACTACTTTGTGAGACTAAGACCACCCTGGGAGCTAGCTACAGTCTAGGACAAAGTTAAAATGTCTGTCAATGGTCTGCACTGGCATCTTAGTAACCAGGCCCCATAACCTAAGGACAAACATTAAATGTCTAGCTCAGGCAATAAACTCAACTCCTAACATTTCCTCTGTTACTAAGGGATAATGTCTCATGTCTATACCTAAACACACAAAATTTTAATTGCCTTAGCTAATTGTATGATGCCATCAATTCAGATATGACAAAGCCCATGCTTTTGTGGCTAGTCAGTGCTGAACTTCTCTATGATACAAAAGCATTTGCTTCACTATTATTACCCAAAAATAATCAATGGGGAGAAAGTACACACACTCCTTTATTACTTAGGCCTCCTAAGGAGAAGCCACTCATGCCTTAGTCATCGCAGATGACACCAAGTTGGCAGGAAGTGTCAATCTGCCTGGGGATAAGAAGGTCCTTCAGAATGATCTGGACAGGCTGGATAATTGGGCTGAGGCAAATGCGATGAAGTTCAAGAAGATCATGTGCCAAGTCCTGCACTTTGGCCACAACAACCCCAGGCAACGCTATGGGCTCAGGGCAGAGTAGCTGGAAGACTGTGCAGAGGAAACAGACCTGGAGATACTGGTTGACATTTGGCTGAATATGAGCCAGCAGGGTGCCCAGGTGGCCAAGGCCAATGGCATCCTGGCTTCTATCAGAGGTTGCGCAGCCAGTAGGCGCAGGGAAGTGATTGTCCCTTTGTACTCTGCCCTGGTGAAGTTGCACCTCAAGTACTGTGCTCGGTTTTCAGCCCCTCACTACAAGAAAGGCATTGAGGCCCTGGAGCGTGTTCAGAGGAGTGCAACAAAGCTGTGAGGGGTGTGGAGCACCGGGCTGATGGAGCTGGGACTGTTCGGTATGGAGAAGAGAAGGATCAGAGGTGACCTTAATGCCCTCTACAACTACTTGAAGGGAGGTTGTAGTGAGGTGGGGTCTCTTCTCTCACATTCCGTCTGCCTGACAGAAAGGGACCTTGGTGTGCTGATGGACTGTCAGCTGAATATGAGCCAGCAGTGTGCCCAGGCGGCCAAGAAGGCCAATGGCATCCTGGCTTGTATCAGGAATAGTGTGGTGAGCAGGACTAGGGAAGTAATCCTGCCCCAGTACTCGGCACTGGTGAGACCCCACCTCCAGTACTGTGTTCAGTTTTGGGCACCTCAGTACAAAAAGGACATGGAGGTGCTGGAGCAGGTCCAAAGAAGGACAACAAGGCTGGGGAAGGGCTTGGAGAATATGCCCTACGAAGAGCGACTAAAGGAACTGGGGCTGTTTAGTCTGGGGAAGAGGAGGCTGAGGGGAGACCTCATTGCTCTCTTCAAATACCTGAAAGGTGATTGCAGTGAGAGCAGGGTTGGTCTCTTCTCACTGGTGACAGGTGACAGGACAAGGGGAAATGGCCTCAAGTTGCGCCAGGGGAGGATTAGGTTGGATATCAGGAAAAACTTCTTTACAGAAAGGGTTGTTAAGTACTGGAACAGGCTCCCCAGGGAGGTGGTTGAGTCACCATCCCTGAATGTGTTTAAAAACTGTTTGGATGTGGTGCTTGGGGACATGACTTAGTGGTAGACTGTTAGAGCAGTATGGTTAGGCTGCGGTTGGACTTGATGATCTTGAAGGTCCTTTCCAACCTGAGCAATTCTATGATACTATGATAACTAACAATAGGACAAGAAGGAATGGCCTCAAGTTGCGCCAGGAGAAATTCAGGTTGGACATTAGGAAATACTTCTTCTCTGAGAGAGTGGTCAGGTGCTGGAATGGGCTGCTCAGGGATGTGGTAGAGCCAGTTCTATCATGTAGAAACCTTAAAAAAATTTGCACTGGGAGTTCAGTCACAGGTTTCTTCACAAACATCACAGCTGTAGAAACAAGATACAGAACAAGCAAGGAAAGTTCCCTCAAGGCCTCTGTCTCATTATAAGAAGACTGCTGAGTTGGGCTTGTAATTTAGTTCTAGAAAAGATGCTGAAAATACTTGTTTTAGTAGCGTATTTTCTTGTCTTCTCCTTCAGACAGGACAATCCAGCAGCTTTCACAAAAGCAGTCACATGAAATGGCTGCAGCATGGAAGCCAAATCAGAATTTGACAGCTGCATAGAAGTCAAATCCACAGGCTGACCATCTCTATGGCACTAAGAGTGAACCTACATCAGGCAGCTAAATCATCAGTACTCACTAACACCCTGTGGTCACAGGATTCTTATCCCAATTTACATTTGCATTTCCAGACTAATCCACGATTAAAGGCAAACAAAGGCTGAGCAGAAGGTCACAGAGTGTGGGAAAAGCAGAACAATCTTCACAACCAAAAAGCACAGCTTTCAATTCTGAGTAACGGATCACACAAGAGGGATGCACTTACCACAGCCTTTAACCAGACAGATGACTGAACTCAGAGGGTAGTACTTAATAACAACAGCTCCACTCAAAAAAAAAAAAAAACCTACACAAAACCAGTGTAGGTTTTGGTACAGCAAGAAGATGGGCTCTGTTTCAGAGACAGTTTTGAAGCTTCTTTCTTCAGAGAGGTTGAAGCTGCCATGAAACCAGCTTCCCTCCCCAAAGTAACAACAATCTCTAAAGCTAGAAAAGGACTCCAGTACTTGATTATTAGACTCAGCTTCTTGGTACCTGAGATTGTGGCACAGCCAGCAGAGGAACATTACCTGTCTCTCACTGCACTGTGCTGCCTCCAAAATCACCCAAGAGAAATCATTATGTGAAGGTCTTTCAGAATTCTAACGCAGTATTTTGCTTCCCAGGATGGTGGTACAGTTGTCAAAGACAAGAAAGCCCTGAATTTTGCCTCTGCCAAGTGTTACATAAAACAAACTTTATCTTACGATTTTAGATATCCTGCCACAATTTGTTTACCAAGTGTTTCAATTCTGTTCTCAAATAATTATCAATTACTCGCATACTACTTGTAAATGAAAGCCTCAGATTAAAAACAAAACAAAACCTCGCTCTTCTCTGTAAAATAGAAATAAAATCTGAAAAAAAAAGAACTTCTATTAATCTTCTTCTTGAAGCCTCAGAAGTGCACGCTAGTTTTTCCCCTCAATTTTGCCAAATCATTATCAAGTAGAAGTGTACAATTTGACTAATGAAAGTAACATATACAACATAACAATATAAACATTTCCGCCAACTGGTTCCAACACATTTTAGCTTAAGTAGGAAGATTAAGAGATCTTCCACAACCCATACAACTACTGCAGTTTTACGACTTTATTGTAACTTCAGTCACTCACAGAGTAACAGAGGGCTGATTTTAAATATAGAAAAGATGAAGAGAAAGAAAACTCCACAGGTCAAAGAAAGTAATTTTGAAGAACTACTACCCACTTACAAACACGGATGTAAAGCACCAGAATTGTTCTGCACATGTCGATCTTTGCAACAGAATGATTGAAAAAAAAAAAAAAAAAGAACACAGCACATCCAAGAGAATTAGACCAAGGAAACTGACATTCCCAGAGCTTCCCTATTAAATGGCCAAACTTGGTAACACTTTCTAACACTCATCTCCAGCTAGCTTTGTAATGTAGGTGAAACTCATCCAGTCAGCACTGCAAAACCAAATGCAGCTATTACTTCTGATGCTGCACTGCAAGAGGGAGATGTGTCAACTGGTACAATGGAAAGTACACATCACACTCAGACTCCTTTCAATCAGCAGCTCAACAATTCTTTTGGCTTCACTTAACGCAATCATTTTAGCTTGGCTCATTTCTTCCACATAAGCTATAATTTTTACGAAGTAAGACTTCAGCAATATCTTTAGAAGCAGTTGATTAAGAATACAGACATTTGGACACACCACATGTCTGATCCAGGCCATTTCAGAAACAGCAAGTTCTTGCCCTGCCCCCTATTAAACAAAAAGGTAGTCCTATCCTCTGAATGGCACAGCTGTGCCTTTACAGGAAACCTCCCTGCCCAGAGTTTCCTGCAGCTCTTCTCTGAGTATCATGCCTATACCTACTTATACATTCACTTTGTTAACTGATACGCAATTTGGATTAACGCTCTGGAACCCAGGTGACCCAGATGGTGACTATGATGTGCCGCACTTCCCTTTCAGTCTCACCTGCTAGGAGTTAAAAAGAAAACTGGAAGATTTACAAAATACAAGCAAGAAAGAACACAGTTTAAGACTAGAAATGGAGCTGGAGGATTTAAGTCTCAGATCCTTGGACAGGCCTAACATTTAAAGGCATTTTCAGTTGTTTTCTTTCTAAATTCTCTTGAGAAGTACTCACACCTCCTTCCCACAACACTGATACCAGTATAAGAAAAGGAACATTCTCTTTCTTACACTCAGTCGGCTGGCTGAAGTTTGCTTCTGTATACCCTGCTGGACTACTTAGAGAGCTCTGCACTACTGCTCAGTAAACATAATACTATGCAAACTTTTGCATAATTTCCCCGGGTTGTTAAAGCACTAATGAAGACTTCCAGCATTGCTGACACATGGAACTAACACCATCCAGATGCCATCAGCAGTTTAAATGTCTTCAAAAGAGGTCAAATTATCTGTGCTTAAAACCCACCAAACTCACAGGCTCTATCACCAAAGCTCTACTTACGGATGTGGTTTCATTTCTATGTAGTTCTTGGGAATGAAGCCATCCTTTCCATTGAGTTCTGCCTTGTACCAATTCTGATCGCATTCTTCATTCAAAACCTGAAGGAAACAAAAAATAAGCTTACCACATTTCAAGTTGCAGCAAAACGGACAAAGATACTAGCTTACTCTTTCCACCTGTGTGTCAAAGATTGCTCATGTAAGATGAATCCCTTAAAAAACATGCTATCAGCCATCCTGCTCCACTGCATTTTATGAGCCTTCAGAACAACAAGGTGGATCAGTAATTTAAAATAGCCCAAACTCCATGCTTTAGTACACGAATAAATATTTCAAATCATACTTTCTCTAGAAATTTTGTTGCTTTATTTTTCATTACATTTCTGCCAAGTGGTACAGTGCAACAGACAAGGCAGGCACACTTAACTAAAAATAGCCTCTTGAACAAAGGAGTATTAGGTTCTACAAAGAAAAACACGCTATTGTTGAAATTACCTCTCCCCAAAAAGATTTTATTTGGGTTTGGAAACAAACACACAGATCCTGCTCACCTCCCCCCACCCTTTCAAAATTAAACAGCACAGCAATACTTCTTCTCCCAGCATTTTCATTCCTCCTCAGTTCTTTGATGTCATCTTTTTCCTTTCCAACATGAAAACCAGATCTGAGTTTAAAAAAATACTTGCAGCCTGAAGTCAAAAAAGCATCACATGATTAGCATTGCCTGAACATGGGGAGATGGGGAAATGTAAAAAGAAAGTCAACATGAACGCAGCTCCAGAGATCACAGAGTACACGCACAGATACAGTGAAGATATGCACCAAAAACACCTTCATAAGCCATTTTTTCTTTTTTTATTTTTCTCTGTTTCCTTTCTTGGAAGAATAACACAAGGAAAAAAGGAAAAGTAGACAAAAATCTCCCTTAAAATGCTTATAGCTGATGCAAGTGTTTCAGAAAATTAAACTCCGTGTCAATTTCTGCTGCTTTTAAAAAAACCTGGAAAAAACAGGACACTAACACTCTAATCTGCCTCATTACTGATTGCTTGATCTAAAAAACAAACAAACAAAAAAAGCAACAAACTAATCACCTACTGAAATGAAACCCAGTGAAGCAAAAAGAAAACAGAACTTGAAATGCCACTGTGAATTACAGTAGATAATAGTTGTTCATCTGGCTGTTTCTTAACTCTCAGCCAAACAGGATGCATGCCTCAGAGCAGAGCAGCAGTGTCACATCCACACAACTTCAGGTGAGCAAAAGATACGCATCTTTATGATCCAGTTCAGAATTTTCAGCTGAAGAAGAGACTTAAGTTTTTTTTTTTTTTTTTTTAATACTTAAACCATCTTTTGTGCAGTTACTACTTCAAGTTTCCATTTACTTACAAGCATTACAGCTCAGTCATTCAGCAAGGATAATTTGACCACAGGTCACGAGGAGTTCAAGTATGGCTGTGTTAAAGGCTCTGAGGTAAAAGCTTGCACACGGAGAACTAACATTTATCAGGTGACGTCTGCTAACTTGGCTATCAGCAAGAAATCTCCGCACATGTCAACTGCAAGACAGCATTCTGTGCAGAAATTGATGCAATTCCAGAATACAAAGTTCACGCAGATGACAGCAGCAGGTAGCTCTGGGATACTAAGCAGGGAACATGAAAGCGAAAAACAGATATGTAAAAAAAGTGAATTGTATAGAGGCTAGAGAAACAGAGGCAGAGGTTGAAGCCCTGATCCTCAGCTCGGTCATACAAACGGCTGCATCAGAAGAGGAGTGGATACCAGGCTGAGGGAGGTGATTGTCCCTCACTACTCTACCCCTGTGAGGCCCCATCTGGAGTACTGCATCCAGATCTGGGAACCCCAACACAGGAAAGATGTGGAGCTTTTAGAAAGGGTCTAGAGGAGAACCATGAGTATGATCAGAGGGCTGGAGCACCTCTCCTATGAAGACAGGGTGAGGGAGCTGGGCTTGTTCAGTCTGGAGACGAGAAGGCTGCAGAAAGACCTCTTTATGGCCTTCCAGTATCTAAAGGGAGATTATAAACAGGAAGGAAATCAACTTTTTACACAGGTAGATACTGACAGGACAAGGGAAAACAGTTTTAAACTAAAGGAGGGAAGATTTAGATTAGATGTCAGGGGAGAGTTTCCCACTGAGAAGGTGGTGAGGTGCTGGAACAAGTTGCCTGGAGACATTGTGAGTACCCCACCCCTGAAGGTGCTCAAGGGCAGGCTGGATGGGTTCTAGGCAACCTGATCCAGTGCTTGATCCAGCAGCTGGCAACCCTGCCTGTGGCAGGGGGGTTGAAACCAGATGGACCCTGAGGTCCCTTCCAGCCCAAGCCGTTCTATGATACAAAGATTTTGGCGCAAAGCTTGTATGATCAGAAGTTTGGTATTATATGTCCTAGGAGCCACCACAGTAGTCACTGTACAAAGTAACAAAAATACAACATATTTTGATGTTATTTCTAATAAGCCAAATCTTATGCAATGACTGTGTACTACAAACCCATTTCATTACCATTATTACAGCGCAGTAAAGGGATATGGCAGTCTGCTCTTTAAAAAAAAAAAAAACAACAAAACCTGTAGTTTCATATGATGGGTATTACCACAGATCTGTGCTTTTGGCAGCAGGTATCAAAAATACCAGAAATTCTAAAGCCCAACTGTACATTATTTCAATGAGTTTTATCTGGCTCTTAAGACATGCTAATAGATTTGGAGGAGCCAAATCACATAGGGCTTGGGGTACTCATTAGTGCTTGTCCTGAAACCAAATGCCTCTGCAGCGCTTCCTGAGTGGCATGCTATACGTTTTGTGATAAAACAAAAAACAGCTGGATGAAAGGCACAGTAAGATGAACTGCCTAAAAATATCCACACACAATCCGTTCAGGGGGCTTTCACTGTGATGATGAATCCTCCATAGCTCCCCTCTCCAGGAGCTTGCTTTGCTCCAAGGACTTTTTGCTGCTTCACAATAGACTGACGTATCTCCATAGCTGGTTGCCCGTTTTGGAATTATTTCAACCATACAGAATTTACTGTCTTCTTTAGAATGCTATGTTCAAATCTCATTTAAAGAAGAGTCACCTCCACAACACAGATATCCACAAAATCAATTGTTCTGACAGTGTTTCAAATAAGCATCCCTTGAACTGCTCCCAAAGCTTAGTCAAGCAGAAGTGACTTGTACTGCAGTACCTTAAATTCAGGACAACTTTGCAGTCAGGAGGCAGTAATTGTGGTAGCTGCTACAAAGTTTTGTAGCTATTGCTATGACAGCTACAAAACAGTCAAAATTTCAGCTTCCAGAAGAGTTGAGTTGCTACCAGCCACTACAGAAATGCAATCGAAAAGTAAGACAAGAGCACATAAATCTTTTCGCTGAGGCATCTAGCCTAGATGTTTGCATCTAACACTGCTCTCATTTTTCTTTTGTAATTAAACCCATGGAAATGACAGAACAGATCTTAAGTATAAAGAGGAAGGGGAATGATTGTTTACGAGGGGGGATATCAACAGGACATGGGGGAACGGTTTTAAACTGAGAAAGGGGGACGGGAGATTTAGGTTAGATATTAGGAGGAAGTTTTTCACACAGAGGGTGGTGATGCACTGGAACAGGTTGCCCAAGGAGGTTGTGGACGCCCCCTTCCCTGGAGGCATTCACAAGGCCGGGCTGGATGTGGCTCTGGGCAGCCTGGTCTAGTGGCTGGCAACCCTGCACACAGCACGGGGGTTGAAACCCGATGATCTCTGAGGTCCTTTTCAACCCAGGCCATTCTATGATTCTGTGATAATTAAACCATTTTGTTGCAAAATATTTTAAGCATCCAGTCAGTCCAGCTAGTCCATATCTCCAGCTGGCTTCCAAGAGATTTCCAGATACTTATCAGGATTGCAATTTCTTATCTGGATACTTCAAAACCAGATCTACACCTCTAAGGAAAATATTCTTAACTTAAACTATCCTAAGATTTTTCTAGACTTCCCAAAGCTATGAAATCTAGTTTAAGCATTGCATCTATCACTGGATTTTGCTTCAAGAATTCCCCCATGTATAAATAAATGCAGATAAGTTAAGCAACAAAATTAAACAAAGATTACTCCAAATCAAGATAACCTTCGGAGTCTGAAAAAAAAAATCTAAAAGGCAAAAATACTTATTTTTATCTTATCAACTGTTACAAATTGCTGCTCCTTGTGAAGGCCAAAACATAAAGCAGTTCTTTGCAGCCAGCTCCTATGTCTGCTATAGATCCAGTCAAGCCTGTTACAGAGCGGCTCTTCCTTTCCACAGTGGGGCATCTGTGCTGGAGAGGAGGAAGAAGGAAGGATATTTTTACCCATTACATTTGAACACATACTGCCATGTGATGTCCTCAGTCTGTAGTCTGCCCTGTTTTACAGTAACCGTGGTTCAACCGCTGCCTGCCAGTTTCCTAGTTTGATAACAGATCTCTTACCAACAAGAGCCCATCTGTTCCCATGGAAATGGAGAAATGGCACCACAGAAGAGCTGCACAAGGCAATCATGAAGCTTTAATCAAAACTGCTCAAAGGACTCCCAGCTTTTTTTGATCCTATACGCATCAAATATTTCTATGCATAGCTTTTCTGTCCTGATGAGCCGCTGCATGCTAGGCTTGACACTCTCAGTTTCAAAAAACAAAACCAGGCCTGTTCTACTGTTCTTGCAACAAACAACCCCAAAACTTACATACTGAAGACTTAATAGTCTCACTTAATTCAAGTTCTATCTAGGCAGAGTGGATGCAGAGTGGACAGGAGCTGAGTGAGGAAAAATGCAGGTGTGTGGACCTGCAAAGAGGTAGTGAAAACCAAGACCCAAGTGACTACAAGTGGGAAGAAAGAAAATGGGGAAGCAGGAGTGAGGGACTCTGCTGAAGCTTAGAGACATTTATCTTCTGATGACTGGCTTGTTTGGGTAAGCATACAAATAGAAGCTGGGACCTTTAATGAATAAGATGGAAAGAAAGGTCACTTTCAGGTCAGCCAGCCAGGTTAAGCTAAGTCTACACTGATCCTGTCAGCACAGTACTGACAGATAAACCAGACCTCATGTATCAAACAGTTACCAAGTTCAGGGGCATCTAGAAGAAATACTGGTAGGCTGATCTGATGAAGTTTCTTTTCCTCACTCTGTATTTTTCATTACAGAAAGCTGTTAGTCCTTCTAACAAGGTCAATGCTCTAAGGGTCACATCTCTGACACACACACACAATAAGTGTCCCCCCTTCTATCCAATGACATGTTACAAAAATGCACACATGGAAAAGAACAGGGATTTGTGTTTACATTTTTTTTTTTTTTAGAAATCACGTGTTAATACCAGTACATAAAACCTAAACCTGAGATAGGATATTGCAGTTAGTGCTTGGCATCTCTTCTGCAGCAAATGAACAATGAACACCTATTGTGTGTTTAAGACAGACACGTACTTTTCTGCCAGTCCCTAGAGCATATTTAGTAATTTGCATCTGAAAGTACAGAAGAAGGAAAAGCCCATGTTCCACTACTTTGAGACAACTGGCCTAAATGTCATCACTACTCAGTTCAGAACCAGCTGCAAAGGCTGATCATTTTGGTCAATGAAGCAGGAAATGTCAGACTTAAGCTAGCACCAAAAAGGACTTACAGCAGCCACCCAAGAATAGCCTTACCCACTGTCTATCTGAATTAATTTTCCCCGACTTCAGAATGCATCTAGAACTCCCCACCCTTGCATTTCAATCTCTTTAACTGAAGTGATGAAAGTGGTGCTGAAATATCATTCTGAGATCTGAAAAGTAATTTTCAGTTTGCAAGTCTGCATGAGATTTCACAAGCAATCATTAGAAAGAAACACCAGCGCTCCGGAAGGGACCTGAAAATCCTTCCACAAGCAATTACTGATTTTCACAAAAAAAGCCATACTGCTAGAAAGGGCAACAGAGCAGCTGCATATGCACCTTTAGGAAAGTACAATCTATCTTTAGTCATAAGATTTACCAGACATACTGATGGAGAACAAAGTGATATCACAGAGTCACAGAACTGAGGGGTTGGAAGGGACCTCCAGAGATCACCAAATCCAACTCCCCTGCAAAGCAGGCTCCCTACAGCAGGCTGCACATCTCTGCGTCCAGATGGGTGTTGAATATCTGGAGAGGAGGAGACTCCACAACCCCCCCGGGCAGCCTGTTCCAGTGCTCTGTCACCCTCACCATCAAGTTGTTCTTTCATATATTGGTGCGGAACTTCCTATGTTCCTGTTTATGGCCACTTCCCCATGTCCTGTCCCCAAAGACCACTGAAAAGAGGTCAGCCACATCCCTTTGTCTCCCACACTTAAGATGCCCTCCCTCTCAGTCTTCTTTTCTCAAGGCTGAACAGACCCAGATTGCCCAGCCCTTCCTCATAAGAGAGGTGCTCCAGGCCCTTTATCATCTCCATGGCCCTCTGCTGGACTCTTTCCAGGAGATCCCTGTCTTTTTTTGCACCGGGGAGCTCAGAACTGGATACAGTACTCCAGGTGAGGCCTGACCAGGGCAGAGTAGAGGGGGAGGATCACACCTCCCTTGTCCTGCTGGCCACGATCCTTTTAATGCACCCCAGGATCCCATTAGCCTTCTTGGCCACCAGGGCACACTGCTGGCTCATGGCCAACCTGTCATCCACCAGGACCCCCAGGTCCTTTTCCACGGAGCTCCTCTCCAGCAAGCCATGCCCCAACCTGTACTGATACTTGAGGTTACTCCTTAGGTACAAGACTCTACACTTGCTTTTGTTAAATGTCCTCTAGTTTCTGCCCAGCTCTCCAGGTCTTGCTGGATGGCAGCACAGCCTTCCAGTGTGTCAGCCACTTCTCCCAGCTTTGTATCATCTGTGTACTTGCTGAGGGTGAACATTATCCCCTCATCAAGGTCATTGATGAAGGTACTGAACAAGACCGGACCCAGCACTGACCCCCTGGGGAACACCGCTAGTGACAGGTCTCCAACCAGACTCTGCACTGCTGACAACAGCCCTCTGAGCTCAGCCAGTCAGCCAGTTCTCAACCCACCTCACCATCCACTTATTTATCCCACACTTTCTCACCTTCATTATCATGATGTCATGGGAGACAGTATCAAAAGCCTTGCTGAAGTCAAGGTAGACAACATCCACATCTCTCCCTCCATCTACCCAGCTGGTGATGTCATCATAGAAGGCTACAGGGTTGGTCAAGCATGACTTCCCCTTGGTGAATCCATGCTGACTACTCCTGATAACTCTCTCCTCTTCCACCTGCCTGGAGATGGCACCCCAAACAAGCTGTTCCATCACCTTTCCAGGGACAGAGGTGAGACTGACTGGCCTGTAGAAGCACTTACAAGATGGAAGTCACACTTCTCATTAAGCAGACTTGACACATGGTCAGAGTGGAAAAGATTAACAAGTGATAATTACACCAGAAAAAACAGCACTGAAAAACCTGCAGAAAACCCTTCCACTTTCCTACTATGTTACAAAAAAATATATATATTTATCAATCTTTAGTCTCAAGGCTATGTGAATCTTTCAGATGTAAAGCTTATTGCAGCTGCTTTAAACCAGCAGATACCACAAATTAAAGATTTGCCTCAGAGATGCACAGCTTCCACAACTGTGAATTTTATGCAGGAGTCACAGTCCTTGCCTGTAGATACAGCCCATTACTCATACCAACTGCAATCTGTCCCCTGCTTTGACAAGTGTGAAGATGAGGGGGAGGATCTTCTACATTTGCTACGGTAACGGTTCACTGTGCTCCTTTCAATTATTCTTCTCTTAAAACAAGGCAGATATGACTCACACCACTCCAAAGTCAATGAATTCTCAGCATCTTTACCTTCCCTTCCACCCTTCACACTTTCTCAGAGAAGTCATTGCTGGGATAGTGACATCGCAACTGCCTAACTTACATCACAGTCTATTCCCCCTACCTCCTCCATTACCCCTAAATGGAACAGGAATGCTATCACTAAGCCAGCTCATGTAATTCTTAACTCTTTGCAGTTTCTTACCTCTCATTAGAAAAACAAATACACAAATACTTCACTGTTGTAATGTATTTTTATATAACACAACCAGCAACTCAGCATTCAAAGCAGAACAACCATCATCATGCATCAGCATGTGCTGGCAGCCCAGAAAGCCAACTGTGTTCTGGGCTGCATTAAAAGAGGGGTGGCCAGCAGGGAGAGGGAGGTGGTGGTCCCTCTCTACTCGGCTCTTGTGAGGCCCCATTTGGAGTAGTGTGTCCAGGCCTGGGGCCCCCAGCACAAGAAAGATGCAGAGCTCTTGGAACAAGTTCAGAGGAGGCCACCAAGATGATCAGAGGGCTGGAGCACCTTTCCTATGCGGAAAGGTTGAGGGAACTGGGCTTGTTTAGCTCGGAGAAGAGAAGGCTCCAGGGAGACCTCATCGTGGCCTTCCAATACTTGAAGGGAGCATATAAACAGGAGCAGGAATTGTTCACGAGGGTGGATAGCAATAGGACAAGGTGGAACGGTTTTAAACTGAGACAGGGGAGATTTAGGTTAGATATTAGGAGGAAGTTTTTCACTCAAAGGGTGGTGATGCACTAGAACAGGTTGCTCAAGGAGGTTGTGGACGCCCCGTCCCTGGAGGCATTCAAGGCCAGGCTGGACGTGGCTCTGGGCAGCCTGGTCTAGTGGTTGGCGACCCAGCACACAGCAGGGGGCTTGAAACTCGATGATCTTTGAGGTCCTTTTCAAACCCAGGCCATTCTATGATTCTATGATCATCCATCATGAATGTACAATAGAAGCAGCGTTTTTCTTAAGGTGGCAAATTTTTAAAGAGTTCTTGGGAACAGCAAGAAACACAGTTCAAGCTACAAAAAGAAAAGGCTGCTCTATAATCTGCAAGAGAACGCTGTATTGCCATCATAAGATTCAGCCAAATGTACAGCCCAAGGGTAGTGTCCAGCAGCAAAGTCAGTTTCAGGTACATTCATCCTACACCCCTCCCCCCCACTCCGTGCAGCCAGCACTTCTAGACCAAATCAAGGATGCCATCTTCGTTCTAAAAACAAATAAAAAAACCTCACACAAACAAATCTTGACAAAATCCCCTCTCTCCACCACCGGCTGTCTTCCTTGACCTGGTTCATAGAGCAACTTGCAGATGTCTGGACAAGCGACACTAAACTCAGTATTCTAAGACCGTTTTGCTAAACTATTTGCAAATCAAAGGTACTTGACCAAGGCAGTGATTCCACAGATGAAGTCTGTGGCAGAGCTAAGTTAAGCTCTTCCCCATACTTCCTTTCAACTGGCCATTCAGTCATCTCCGTACTATCCACCCACACTCCACAATGGATGAAGCCTTTAAGACAGCAGTCAAGTCCAAACAGGGTGAAGAGACAATTTGCAAGGGTAGCATTTTCTGTGAATTTATTCAGTCCCAATGGAGTTCATTATGTGGCCACTATTCAGTTACCTCTGGAACATGGCCAAGGATTGGCAATAGGGAAACGTGTTGGGTAAAGTGTGTAATATTTTAGCACTATACAGGGTCAGGAAGATGCCTTGACATTAAACAACACTTAAAGGAAACAGAAGTAAGCAAAAAATCACCCAAGGAATTACATTCAGACTGGTGGTTATGAGACAAGTGGAAAAATACTTTTCAAGCAGCTAACAGGTACCAGCTTTCTTCTAGGAAAAGACAGTTCTACTGTGTGGGTCAGCAAAAGCGTCAGGCTCTCCAAATCAATGCCTTCAACATACGACTTTTGAGGTTCAATGAGAAATTTAGCAGCAGGGTAAGCTATAACAACTCCTGTGAAAAACTTAATAAAAACAATCCCATCCTTACCAAGCAGCTTCACTTCCAGTTTAGACTAATTACTTTCACAATTCTAAGAAGACATAAGCATTTTGCATGTATCTGCTTTCAGCAAATAATTTTACAGTATTCCTTAACTCAGACCAAAAAAGCCTGTTCAAACTCTTGCAGCCCTCACGATTTTGTAAAACAGACAACCACAATTAATAACTTGGTATGCACACAAAGCTCTTTCTATTGCCTAAACTCTGCTTGTACTTCTGCGTGACTTGCTGCCTCACCAAAACCTTATCTGCGCAGTTTATATGTTAAATTTCACCCTCCTTTGTGGGGAAGATAGGAAGATCCACAAAAAATCACTTAAAATCCACTTCATTTGGGGATGTTCCCCTGACTAGAAAGAGAGACCCAATTCACATCAGTTTCACTGGGCTGCTCAGACAATCCCGTAGACATAAAAAGAACAAAACTGACAATAGAGAATTGCAGCCTCCTGGCAGTGCAGATTTTTTGCTTTTTATCAGAATCTTAATCCAACCGCAGTTAGAAAAAGCCTTGCTTAATGTGAGACACCTTCAGAAATTGATTATAAATTCAATAATAAATTAATATTGACTGAAGGAAAAGTACATTAATGAAGGCTATAGCCTTCCCCATACAAATCAAGACAATTTCAGTGCATACAAGATATATTTTGACTTAGGAGGACATAAGAACTCAGTTTTCCAACATGTAAAAAACAACATATTTGGGGCACCTAGAAGATAACTAATTTAATAATAAGGAGCCACATTTATATCCACCAGAAAAGAGACTTATCAGCTGCAGAGCGACAACTTTCATCTAGCATAGTTTTGGTTTTTATAGCAGAATCTGTTTTTACTGAGTTACGTTTAACAACATCTTTAACTGGAGAGGAAATGCACAGGTCTTGGTTTGCACTTGGTCTGGCTGATCGTCAGAGAGCCACAACGGGTAAGAGAGAACTTTTCCTGCTATCCAGTCACTGCAAAGCTGCTCAGACTTCCTCTCTAAGGCGATATGCACACGCAAGAGAAAGACTCCTGCAAATGGTTTCAGAGCAAAACGCAGAGTATCATCTGACTCATTCCTGTCATATTTGCATAATGTAAGCACACAGATTTTGCTATCCTTCATGAGAGCTTAAGCGTAGGGACTCAAAAAGTACAATGCATCAAACTAAGCAAGATGAAGGGAGCTTACAACAGCTCTAGAACATTATACTCACTTGAAACATTTCACAGAGCATCTCCGATCTCAAAACAGAATCGGAGAAGAAACAAGTGTAGTTGTACAACATTATATTAGCATCAGTGATACTGACACCTCCACACAACACTGAGTGACAGAGCAAAATAGGAGATAAAAACACCCAGTAATGGAGAAGTATTTTCAGAGGACTGCTTTTAAAAGCCAAGCCATGTACACTGTGCCTGTCTTTCAATGAACAGGCACAGCTCTCATCTGTTTTTTGTTTAATTTTGTTTTGAAAAACAATAGAATTATGCTGGTGTAGCACAAATAATCTGAAATTAAAGTCAGCTCAAACAGCCCATCATCACTGATGCTTCAAGCCACTTCAACCATTGGAGGCTGCTCTGATAGACAAAAGAGCTTTCATTCAACTTTGGTTATTTCCACCTGGTCAGATTCTGCTAAGATAACAAGATGACAATTTCAAATAATATGTACTGAAAAACTCTCACAAACCAAAACCACTAGGTACACTCTAAATTCAAAGTTCTGGGCATGGAGGAAGCAACAACTTTTAAAAGACAGTCAACAAAGCTAAGACATTATACAAAAAAACTGGAATTCATTGGATTTTGCAACTAAATAACCTTTGTGAAAACAAATTTGATCACAATTCTATGCCCCAGGTTGTTTTCAAAAATGTTTATACCAATTTTAGAAGCCAATAAAAACAAGCAGTTCCAACTGGTTATGCTCAGTTGCCTTTGTAAATCTTCCAAGTGCCTAAACTAACTTGAGATATAAGCCCTTCACCTCCAGGTTTTCGCCGCTACTGGATCACGAGGCATACAAGTTGTACATTAGTTTTCCCAACAAGGTATGTCTTCCTAACACAATGATTGAGGATACACAATAAACTGATCCACAACCAACCTCAGCTTTCACAAAGCTGCTAAATCTACTATCCTTTTCAGCACAAAGCTGCTTCAGTACTTTCACAGTGATTCATGTCCTTTGCATACATAAACCTCTATAGGGTAAATGCATAACATTCTATAAAAACAGAGAGTAAGTTGGGTGTACTTACATCTCATGTCGATCTTTATTTTACAATACATTTTAAGATGAGATGTATGATTGCTTTCAGACTGGAATGGGAATAGAGAGCTATTATATTCCAGAAATTTTTTAATTCTGTTTAAATTTAGCCTGGATCTTGGCTAAAAGTGTTGATTTACTCCAAGACTAATTTGTTTTGTTTTTTCTTCTCCAAACTCATCACCAGATTACAGTTCCATTTCTGGAAAACCAACTGTACAACAGAACAAACATTCGCAATTCTATATTCGAGTTGGTATAACAAAATTCAGAATTACAATGGCCTCGATTTAACCATAAGAAGCTCAACTACTTCTGGCACAACATGAAAGTTCAGCCTTTTGAGAAAAAGACATCCCACTTCAAAAGCCGCAAAAGTATGCATTCCTCATTACATTGAAAAAAGAACACAGATAATTAATGATGAACCAAACAGTTGGAAAGAGGGATGTCTGGACCATTAACAAGGAAATAATGATAAATAATATGGATTGTTCCCTCAAAGCAAGGATCATTATTGTGACTGGCCTACATCTATCCCCATGATGAAGATAATACCAAATGCCAGAAGTCCTTATGAATGGCAAAATGCAGAAACACCAAAATCTCCTCCAAAGGAAGGAAGTTTGACCAGCCACGCAGTAAGGATTACACTCATGCCAGAGAGTTGCTTAATGGTCGATAATATATGCTCATTTCAGCATCAAAATCGTGTTTCTACTCTGACTTAATCTAGGCCTTGCATTTTCCTAAGAACTCTAAAACAAATTTAACTTGGGTTCTACCTTAGAAAAGGGCCAATACCACAGTTGTGCATGGTTACTGAAAGCAACGTTCTGAATTATGCACCAGGGAAGGGGCATAAAAAAGACAACATTAGCATGTTGAAATGATGCCTTCAAAAATTTCCCCTTATGCTATGAAGTTCCTCTTTCAGTTCAAAGCTAGTAAAATAGCATTAGTGGATGTATGCTTTGCTTCATACAAGGCAAAGAAAACATTCAAATTTAAGAAATACAAAGTTTTCTTACAAGACTGAGCCCACAGTACTCACTGTATCTCACTACCACGTGGCTTGGGAAAAAAACACTAGTCCAAAGTCACTCAGGATTAAGTAGTAAAAACAGTGCACTAATATAGGAACTTTAAAATTTAAAAAGAGGTAGGAACTGCAATATCTCAGGTGAACAGAGAAACATAGAACTGGTAAGTACTGGCACATGCCTTTTCCCCCTCCCACCTTTTAAAATATTATACTATTTACAAAAAAAACCAGAGAGCTCTACAGGAAAAGTCTACTGCTACTTTCTGGGTTATGAGCAAAAAAAGAAAATCGAAAGACTGTCCTTGAATAATGCAGATACTACATAGCAAAAGTAGTAAGCACCTTGCTCCAGAATCTTAAGACAGCTGAGGCACCAAGTTCTTCATGGAAGAGATCAGAGATAAGTAAAACCATCTCCTAATTAGCATCTCAAATTAGGAGAACAGTTCCAGGTCAAGAACAAATTAAAAACAAGAATAGAACTCATTATGGCTCTGTTGCAATAACCTGGAAGGGATATCATAATGCAAGTCACCAACACCCTAGGGTATATTATTTGACCACAGGCTAATTTTAAGCTCCCAAGTACATTATGGTAGCACAAAATCTCCATTACGCTTCTTAGTAAAAGCTAAGGCACTAGAACTCCCTCCTACTGGGAGATCCTGATCAGGAGATTAATGCCTTTACCAAGAAACTCCCCCACAAGGCCCTGAACAGGAGGCAGTCATTCCTACACAACAAAATGGCTTTTTTTTTTAAACTGTTTGTTATGCAGATGCATTCAAAATCTTCCAGTTCTTCAAATTCACAGTGTAGACACTTTCACATAAATAAAGGCTTCCCAGGACTCCAATATGCAAAACCTGTCTTGCCGACGTACTTAAAAACCAGCATCAGGTCTTATCTAAAGATACTAAATACATCCATATCTTGCACCATGACAGATGTCAGTTGGTCCCAGATGGTTTGCAGCAATATTGCAAGTATGCAGTCACAAAACCTTCCTGGTCATATAGCTATCCAATTAAGTTGACTTTCAAGCAGCTGTTTGGAAGCTGGGCTCTTCTGGCAAAGCTATAAAACCAAAAGGCAGTCTTCACCTCAGACCTCTCATTTAATCAGTGGCAAGACAGAATATAGCTCCGTATAGAAGACAGATGAAACACTAATTGAGATAATCTAGAACAGTTGCAAGGCCAAGACGACCCAAGCTTTTCTAGGTTTTGCAGGAATTGTTTCGTTCAAAAAAAGAATCTCCAGATTTCTGCTACTCATCTCCACAAACACCCTCATCAAACAAACATAAGAAAACTCCTCAGTGGCTTAGGATAGGGTTGAAAGAGTAAACAAAGGGTCAGTGTCCAAAATGGAGGGAGACTGTACCACAGTGATCCCATAAGGGTCTGCACTGTTCAACAGCTTTACTACTGATCTGAGGGAGACGGGGTGAAGCAAAACTTTGCCAAGACAAAACGTACTCAAGTCTTAAAACTGATGAGTTGTGCAGATAACTTCTAACACTAAATGACCAACTGATAGATGTCAGAGTAAATGCAATATGCAAAGAAACATGCATGAGGCAACAACATAACCCAAACCCCCCAGAACTGTAGCTGCATGAAGCTGTAGGCTTTAAACAATCTGTCACTCCTCAGTGATATCACATCTGCACTACAAAAAGTCTCCAGAACTACATCCTTGTGTGGTGTACACTTTTGCAGAATGCTAATCTGCAATTCTCCCACGGGTAGATTTAGGTAGTTGACCATACTGTACAGTGTCTGTCTTATCAACATATTACCATATATTTAATCCCTCCAGCTTTCTAAAAGTCAATAATCATCTCTCTTCTAAACACACAAGCTTCACAGGGGACTTATTACTCATAATGCAAGTATCATTAATAGTCTATCTAATCATATAGCACATACACATTTGTAATCCAGATAGGAGACAAGTGGAACGAAACACAAGGTTGTCAAGGAAAAGAAAAGGCAAAGAAGTCTATAGAAACATCAGAAACCTCTTTTTATGTGTGTTGTTCTTTTTCATACTAATGAAACAGACTGCAGGAAATAGCTTGCAGTATTTACAAATACAACAGGCTGTAAAGGAAGGTACAGAAGGTAGGAAAGCTGAGTCAGCTGTTATCAGTTGGGTTATTTCAGTTGTTTTTTGTGGCCTGCGAAGAGAGTTGCTGGTTTCAATCTGGATATTCCTAGGTAAGTCACAACATTCTTGATCCCTC
The DNA here is from genome assembly GCF_002078875.1 of Numida meleagris. NCBI lineage: Eukaryota > Metazoa > Chordata > Aves > Galliformes > Numididae > Numida > Numida meleagris. The sequence continues at coordinate 10,460,559 of NC_034425.1, forward strand.
AAGTCCTGGCAGAGACTAAGTTACACTCCCAATATAAAAGGTATTTTCAGGAAGAATCCAAGAAATGCATAATTTGCTGCTGAAGAGTAAGAAAGTGTCAAGACAGCCTGACGCTGGAGGAGAGTTAAAGTACTCTGGTATAAATGGTCAAAACGGACATGCCCATAGGTTAGCTTTCAAAAAACTACGTTTCTTAAAGAACAAGGACAGAAGTGCAGGCAAGAAGAAAGCACAAGTAGCTTCTGCTTCCTCCATTCCTGAGGTCAGAAGACAGCCTCAACTGCCACAGCCTACACTTCATTCCTTCCAAGAATTGTTTGCCAGATATCTTCGTGCCTGGAAGACATTCAATGCACCAAATAACCAAAATACATGAAATTTATCTGTGAAAGATATACACAACACTGAGACAGTATCAGGAAAACCTAAGTTATGTTTGTCAAGCTGATATTAATTTGCCAAACTTGAAGTACAATTTGATGGCAAGGTTGGGAAAAACATTCTAAATCCTGAATTTCACCTTTTAAAGCGTTCAGTGTATTTGTCCTGAATATGTTTTTCTCCTTGCATTTGTTTTTTCCCTTCCCCTGCAACAGCAGGTCAAACTTTCAGTGCTAGTTTTTTAGAAATCCAATTTACTTGGAAGTTTCCCTCATTAGTTACACCCTTAAGTAGTATTAAAGATCAGAACGCAAGATCTAAACTATGCAGGAGTTCAGGAAAAAACCTTAAAACAAACCAGCAGATTTTCCAGAAGAACCAGTGAAAGGTACACACTTCTACAGCTTAAAATCTTCCCTAGTTCTCTGAAATAGTCACTTTAATCTAGAAACTAAGCACAGCTTTCCATGCAGACTATAATTTACTATTAAAAGCAGAATCTGAGAATAAGACCAAACAGTAAAAAGCATAGTTTCATAGTTATGCTGAAGTGAAGAGAAGATAACAGAAGAATATAATACTCCAACTGGCTGCATACAAGGATTTAGAATGGGAAAATCTATTCAAGCTCAGCAAGGTTTACATTTTTTTTTTTTAATTTAGTGCTAATTTCTCACAAACTACAGGGCTGATTAGCTTAGACCACAAGTCTTCTGCACTAACAGAGCTGCTGTACTTAGTGGAACCTGCTGGCTCTTACGTAACTCGTGAAGAATTCCCCCCTTTCCTCCCAAGGGAAGCAATTTTGCATAAATACAGCACCATTTTTTTTTCCATGTGTAAACCTGTAGAGTTTTAATACAAGTTAGAGCAAGAAGTAGGTTGGCTCAATGCAGAAAACATAAATTCCAAAGTATTTAAATAAGAGGTTTTTAGAGAGTAATAATGTAATTACAGGTTAGGTGAATTGAAAGAAGTGCTTTCTGCTCTCTGCATGAGGTCCAGCTGCAGTGGAGCCAACACGCAGTTCATGACAAAGCATGCATGCTGACGTGAGTGCCTGCAAAGATGCTAAATTCAGTAGGAACAAACAGAATAGATCTTCTCCATTAAGCATAAACAAAACATAGAAAGCAAATAACTGTCATCAATGTTTGAACATCACAGTTATAAGCTAATTACTCTACAGAGACTGGCAATCTTCTTTCTAGACAGAAATAGCTGTCCTATCTTTCACCTAATTCCCATCACTATCCTCACCTGCCCCCGTGATATGGTGGAAGGACAACTGTTTTGATGCATCTTCAATAACAGGATTGCCTTTCTGCTTTCACAGCCACAAACAATTAGAAACAAAAAGATTCAAGATCAGGTACAGAAATACAAATAAACAATCATTTCTTAAGAGGAAGAGAGCCTCTTAGGCCCTTAAAAGCCCATTTTAAAAATGCCTTGATTTAAAGAAAAACACTATTTTAGTACAAAAGAGAAATACAAGCTGAGGAAAATTATGAACTCAGTAATTTAAAATGCAAATTTCAGATTCATCTGGTAACTAATCAGGAAGTATTGTAGAGTAGCATCTGGTTTCAGGAATATAATAACCTAAAAATAATTATCATGAACAGTTTTGGAGACTGTCAGTTCACTTTTTGATTTATTAGATCTTAGCTGCACAATCTTATGTCACCACAAAAAACTCATTTTAAAGTTTGTTAAAGCAATTCTTACTCAAGTTGTCAGATGGTGGCACCAATCAGGCATACAAGACATGGGAACAAGTTCAGGCTCCAACACATACAGGCTGCTTCATAACCATTTTTCTGTTCCACTTGAACACCTACTCCTGTGAGGTGCCACAAGATGACTTCAAATTTGAAGGCATGTATCACTCACGATCAGTTTTTAGATATTCAGCAGAGCATGAGCCTAGAACCTGACCAACAAAATGCAGCTTGAAGCTTGACAGATTGAGATCAGCAGTGCTGCTTACCTAAAAAGATACAGATATTTGAAAGGAATAACTTTATACAGTGTCCCCTACACTGTAGGTAATGAAAAAAGTCACAGGAAGTATTTTCCTATCTATCATTTCTCCAGAAGCCTGACGGATCTAAAACACATTTTTACTTCCTTGTCTATATTCTAGTCAGTGATGCTAGCCCAGCCTGGGAGAGAATGTCAGTTAGTTAATTGCCACTGCAGAGCCAGCAAAGGAAATGAAAGAGCAAGAACTGCTGCATGACAAAGCTGCAGATAAGATCCTGTGTACCAAACTGCACCAGTATCAGTGTGCTGATCTGTGTAGAAATGCAGAACACATACAACTCACTACTAATTTGCATTTTGAATTTTTAGAGAAAACTGGAAATGGCATAGACTGAAGGTAGCTTTCCTAACAAATTGTCAAATAAAGCCAGGAAGAAATAGAGCACTGAAACCTAGTGCCACTTTTCACCAGTGCTCCAGTAAAATGGGTTATAACACAAAAGTTCAATTTCTAGTTCGTAAACATCAGTGTTCAGAAGAACAGAGGTATCTCTCTGCTCTCTTTTGTACCTGAACATCAAGTTCAGAAGTCTCAGCTTCACCTCTTTGGTTAGCACCTTTCCTACCAGTATTGAATGAAGAGAGCAGGGACAGGAGGGGAGGAGGGAAATATCCTTTGCCACACATCTTGTTAATCAACACCTTCAGAGTAGCTAGCTTTAACACCAAGGCATCATACCCTTGATATGCAGAAATAAGCACAGGCTAAGAATTCATTCAAAGTCTCATAAGTTTTGCAAATAATGCTGAATTCCATGAAGTCATCTCCAAGCTAACTTTCAGGTAGCTGGACTACTACCTCTGACTATGCAGTGCAGATGTGCCTGTAATCCTTTGTGCAGAGGGGTGCAACACCTGCTGTTAGTTCTGCTAATGCTTTAGCACTATTCTGTCAAACCTGTAATTTAACACCACAAACCTGAAGAAATACAAAGCAATGTACACACAGGAAAAACTCAAGGAAAATTAAATTCTCATGATTAGTCCATGTACGATGACAAATCCTCTGCTGGTACCCTTTATGTGAAGGGCCTTAAATACATTGCTTTTTTTCCCCCTCCCCCCTCTCAGTGGAGTTCATTGCTATGATCCTAGAACTACCTTTGATTTTTCAAAGCTTCCAGCATATATCAATAAAAATCATTAACCATTTAGCAAAGATTTTCATTCAGAGGCAACCAGAAAGTACGGAAAACTGACAGTATCAGTAAAATAGCCTTAAAATATTCTAACAGTTGAGTCTTGCAGCAATTGCTAAAACGTACTAATGTTGTCTTTAGTAGTTCTTCCAGTTTAGATTAATTCAACAAACATGGTGAATTTTACAATATACCACTTCCTTTCTGCTCAATGTGAGATTGTAAGTGTTGCTAGGGGACTAACGCTTAACTTTATTCCATTTTCAAACTAACAGAATTAGTTTTGCCCAGAACACTTTTAGGCTATAGTTACTGATTTCTGGTATATAGCTGCTGGCCAGTGGTAATTTAGGCACAAGGGATTTTATGAAAGAGCCATATGGTTCACCACTTATGTTAGGCTTAGTTGTACACAAACAGACTGCGTTCCTTGCCTCCCCTTGCTTAGTTGGAATCTTACTGATTCTATAAAGAAATCAGAAAAGCTGAATTTCACAACAGACAGGATCCTATTCCTCCCCACAGTTAACAGGGCTGTGCACATAAACCAGAGAGCCATGAATACTACATTCATGACACACTCAATCCTTTCTATGTACCACCAGAAGTCACAACTCCTCTTTTCTTCTTTCCAGTAAGATAAGCTTTTATGATTATTTTATTCATTGAAAATAGAAGTCCAGTCATTAATACCTGAGATGTCCTTCAGAATTTAAGTTCTCAGACACTCAAACACTCACAATGAGAGAAATATTACTGAATCAAGCAGGAGAGACATTTTCACATTGCCAATAAATGAAAAATAAATGGTAAAGCATCACATTGCAGCTTGGCATGCATGTGGAACAAGTAAACCAAATAACGTAGCAAGCCAAAATTTTATTTTCGGTTATATGTACACAAACACCTTTCAGCAGAGTGGGACACAAGTTGCATCAAAATCTGGATCTCATAGACAAACTATAATAATAGCACTTCCATTAAATTAGTAAAAAGCAGCTGGAACTTCAAGTTAGCAAAATCTCCCCTTGTTATAACAGAATGCAACACATATTAAGTCAATATAATAAAATCAGCTGAACTGGCCACTAGCTTTAATCAGTGCCTCATCTGACATTTAAAACACCAAAAGGCTTCAGGTAGCACACAGCATCCAAGAGTTAAAGGTAAGTCAGGTGGCAAAAAAATCATGTGACCAGAACCTTGATGTGACTGTCAAGTGTACATTCAGAGTAGGAAAAGAAACCTATGTTTCGCTGAATGGTACTGTTAAATGATCAAAATCAGAATTCCGGGGAACCAGGAAAGCTGGTTTGTGTGTCACACAGAAGTGAAAATCTCAAAATTAAAGATGAGGTTCTTTAGTTAAAATGCCATCCAAATAACTTTACTAAAAAACAATCAGTAAGTACTCTTGAATTATGCTGACAACCACTGAAAACAGGAACTTATTCGCTTCTTCAGAAGATCACTTTCCAGCTATGCCTCAACTCTGGGAAAGAAGAAGGAAAAAGAGGAAACAGAGCAGTGGCCTATTTTACTTTACTGTTTTAAACAATTCTAACATTCAAGATACTCATCAGTATGATTAGTTACTTTGTACTACCATTTCAGAAATAGTTAGCAGAGTACCATCATATTAAACTGTACACTTCAGATTAGATGCAGGAAGAATAGAGAAAAGGTGCCTTGGCTAGTTCTGACAACTTTTCTGTTCTTCCCATTTTACTCCCTCCAAACCACCAGCAAACATCAGTGCACTTTAGGTCTGGATACTTTCCAGTTAACACAAAGGCCAACAAAACCAGAAGTTGCTGGAAACACATACGGTTTTGGGGACTTAGAACTTGAGTGACAAATACAGACAGAAACTGAAGTTACCTAGTCTCAATATCAATAAACACAGCAAGTGAACGGGGCAAAGACTGAAAAAGCACCATGACAACTGTTAACTATTCAAAGTGAAAAACAGTAATCAAAATTTCAAGTAGGAATTCTTCAAACTTTTGTTGCTGTTAATAATGAGACAGGCTATCTTCACACCCTTGATGGAATGCCAGACACCAAGTTTTATCAAGCTGCCACTAGTTCATGAAAAGAATGGTGATCTTGAGAGCAGCAGCACTGTGCTGCAATCAGAGGACACAGAAGGAAACAGCAACCTTTTTTTCCTCTGGAAAAGGCTAGGCAAGTAGTATTTAGCACATTAAAATACCTTCAAGAAAGCTGTCAGTTTTTACCTCCTGAATGGCAATCACTAAACCAGGTCGAGGATCCAGAGTACTGACAGGGTTACAAAAAACTACAGGAGCAGCTTTTATGACATACTGCCCACAAAAGAAAAGGCCAGTCACTTTTCCTCTTCACTCAGCTGTTTTACAATTGCAAGTCAAAGGTCAACTATCTTCACTCACTTTTGGAATCCTGCCACAAGATTACTAACAACCACAGTTCAAATGCTATTCAATCAAGGCCAGAATATGTTGGTATGCAGCAATAATGGCACCATGACATCATAGCCAAGTTATCTGCTGAAATCAGAAGTCAGACTGGGTGCATCTTTGCCATCTCTATGCACAAAAAGAAACATGTACTTTTAAGGAGTGGGAAATAAAGAGTTATAGATTTTGTTCTTTCCTTAGTGTGGTTAAGCTATAACATTTCTCTACAAAACAGTTTCCTGCCATCATCATCTGTCCCATCAAATTTACTTTACTTTCCAAAGCTGCATGAAGACCAGAAATCCAGGTAATAGCTAGATTTGGAGAAGTCTTCACTCGATGCGTGAAGCTACACGCATGCCTCAGCAAAAGCTATCTGAAGACTGAAGTATATAGCAGCATTCAACACGCTACAAGTTCATTTCTCTTCCCAATTCACTCATTCGATGGCAGCAGAACTGATGTGACAAATAAAAGATTACATAAGGCACATGAATGGGATACCCTGAGACTTCTCAGCCATGAGTGTAATACTAAAGAAACAGATCTGCCATGCCTGATGAACATTAATTTCTACAAACTGAAAGCCATTTGAAGTGACTTTCAAAATGACAATCTACCACAGAAGCTTGTCAGTCTGAGTAAAATGAACTGTAACAACTCTGTTGTTTGCTTATTTGTCTGAAATTTGCCAGCTTTACACAGCAAGCCTTACCATGCTACACAACCACACTACAACTGCATGCTGAAAAGAGATTCCTGAAACTTTTAGAGTTTCCACTAACTTTAGTTATAATCTTGAGTAAGGCATAATTTCTAATTTCTACACCACAGTTCACTCCTCAATAAAGTAAGTATGTAACATTTCTAAGCATTTTCAGAATACAAGATAAAAGGAAATAACAGTATTGAGAAGTGTTCATCATAGCTCTGAGATATGTTCTGCCTAGGTTTCATCTAGATTAAGAAAATCCCTCTGTTCTAGGAAAAATACAGTGATTATTGTGATGTAACATCATCCATGCTGGCACACTTCTATTGCTGTGACAAAATTTTTTTTTTTATCTGTGAGATGATATCAGGTGGCCAAGACTCAAGTACATTTTAACATCACAGCAGTTTTAGTACAAACAGAACTTTAAGTGTACAAATCTACTTTCCCCTTTTATTTCTTAGAGAATAATAAATGAAACTTTAAGAATTTTAAATGAATACAAACTTCACTCAAGACATTTTTTCATGTACTTCAAACACCTGTATCAAACTAGCTGAAAATAATGAAGAACACACTTAAAAATAAACTGTATTTCATTATATTTGTTTTCCTTTCTGTTCAGCATTTTCTACAAGTTAACTTCAGCTACGCTCTTCTTCAGATACACCACAAAAGTTGAGCAGTTAGCAGTGATAAAAAAATAGAAAAATAAATGTAAAGTTATCACAGAAGAAATCTAGTGTTATGACAGTTTTGAACATTTCAAAACATCAAAAGGAAATATTATGGTAATTACACAAATATGGAAATTGAGGTGTGCAGGTCCAACAGGCGATTTTAGGCCCATTACGAGGCAGTGACGTGAAAGACGTAGCAGATGCAAGTATTTTAAAAGTGCAGTTTCAAGGCAGGATACATTTTTGCAGCCACTATCAACAGCCACACAGCAGTACTGCGCTTCTAACAAGGCCACACTATTACTGAAATGCCAACTCTAAAAGAACCATATAAGTTTACATGTAGAGGGCTTTTTTCCAACTTATCTTAAAATAGTAGCTAAAATCAAGCCCTTTCCTGGTAAAAATTTTGAGCAGATAAATAATCCCATTGAGGACTGCAGGAGTTATTTGTCAACGTGCACAAAGTCACAGCCTTACATCTGCAAGACTGGCACCTCTCAAGGAAGTTTCTACTCCAATCATTTTAGAAGTCAGCATTTTAAAATATTTCTATAGTAAATGTATCACACTTGGAAAGAAATGCCCATCTTACACAATCATGGTGTAACACTGACTCTGAATGAAACTCCATTACAACACAATGCAAAAAAGGTCTTACTACTTGGAAGTAATAAAGCTCAGAACTATGTTTCACTGAAGCCAAATCACTACAGATTTTTACATTTTACTCTCCCCAGAACTAGAATGTTAGGCTTGTTCTGCGTGTTATTTTAAATAAAGTTTTAGAAATTCCTTTATTTCTCAAATTTCCTTAAAGATGAATTTTAAAAAGCTTTTGATATATTGAAAGAACTATAGATCAAAACTCCTCTGCTGCACTCAAACATCCACTTACATCTGCACAGACTCATTAAACATTCAGCCACAAGCTAATCACCTGCGTTCATCACACCAGAAGATAAAATTCAGCACCGATATTTGACAGCCTGATGCTAAAATATCATCTACTGAGGAAAAAACTAATCACTGTTCTTTGACACCAGAATCTTTGGCAGGAGGCAAAGGAAAGGAACACGAACTGATCTTGATAACTTTAAAGGGTACCCTATTGTGGAAGGGAATTCAGTGCAGAGTACATTGTATCGTACTCCTGCTTATCTGCAGACTAAGTTTTCAAATATTCCACAGTCTGAGATGACAAGAGAGACTTTGGGACACATGCTTAACACAGAAAGGAAACGGCATCAGCTCTGGTCAGCCTGGGGTTGAGGAAATCCTAGGGTATGCTATTAAATGGAGATGACCCTCTGCTGAGTCGCCAGCAAAAGCCAGGTCCTACGGACAGGAAGTGACTGAATAGACAGAAGTCGAAGAGTGGAGGGCAAAAGAAGGAATCCCTAATCCCTTACCCTCCACTTACCTTAAGTATATCCCCCCGTTTGAAGCTCAGCTCGTCGTCTGCTGTAGCTTTGAAGTCGTATTTAGCGATGGCTTCCATGCTGGGGCTGCCCTGCCAGGCGGTGCAGGCAGTGGGAAGGAAGCACTCCCCGCAGCCTCCGTTCCTCCCGCGGCGGCTCCCGGCTCAGCCCTCCCGCGGTCCGGCTCCGTTCGAAGCGCCGGCTTCGTCTCTCACATACAGGGGAGGCCAGGGGACGATCCGCCCTAGAGGAGAGAGAGGAGGAGGAAGAGCCGTGCCATTAGGGGAAGTGGCCCGGATCGATGGCCGGGGCCGCGCCCAGAGCCGCTCCCTCCACCCGGAGCGGCGCGACCGCTGCTTCCTCCCGCCCGTGCTCGCCCAGGCCCGGCTCCCCCGAATGACACCGCCGGCGACCAATAGGGCCCCGCAGCCGGCGGCCGGGGGCGGCACCAGGAGGAGCCGGCGGCCCGAGGCTGCAGCAGACGCCCGCGAGGAGCCGGGCCGGTACCCTCCGGCCGGCAGCGGCCCCGCGCTCTGCGTCCCCGCGAGGCGCGGCCGGCGGCAGGGCCCCAGGGACAGCTCCGCCTGCGGAGGCAGCGCCAGAGTGGGGCACTTCGGGGCGGGCGAGCAGCAAACCAGCTGCAGGGAGGCACCACTGAGGGCAGCGCACTCCTCTCCCCCAATGGAAAACTCATGCTCAAGACGCAGCTTACACCGTATCTATAGTTGTATTTTCTTCCATTCACGCAGTTTACATCGATTTCAATAGTGTTAGACAAACTAAAGACTACTTTCATACTCGTACGGAATACTCATCTTAGAAGTCCTATATTCTTACGTAATACTCTGTAAGAGCACTTAATAGGAATGAAACGTCTATCAAAGTGTCATAAAATAATATTGTATATAAACAACAGTTCGGGCTCAGTTTAACATGAAAGCAACCTTTCTGAGGCTCTAGTGTCTTGAGTAGCCAAACGTTGAACAACGATAAACATCTCCAGAAGGAGCGTGTGAGAACAGTGCTCAGTCGAGGATCTCTTATGACACCAATGAAAAAATGACACCAAATTTGGTATTGCATATATTGACACCCTGAAAGTCCTTAAAGGACCTGAATATAAAGCCTCATCTGGGTTAGAATAGGATTTAATCTAAGACTAGCTTCATTTAATAGCAGAGAAGGTAACTGAACTGAAAGAAGGAAGTTAGTGAGTTAAAAACCATCACAAATATTCCTTTGCAGAATCAGCAGAGAGCTGATGCTTGTCAGTGACTCTCCAAAACAGAAAAGATCTCACAAACATCAGTTAACCCACAAACCTGCTAATTCAGTCTTTTGTGGTCATGGTCCAGGAAGAGCAGTGCTGCGTGGAAAGGTAGCATTATAACTCTTTTGGGAAAAAAAAAAATCTGCCTTACATGAATGCAGTTAAGCAGATAACGTGCTTGCCCAATCTGCAGCTCCACATCCATAAAGAATGTGGAAGCTTGCGGCAAAAAAACAGAACTAAGATTTCCATTGCAGTAAACTGGCAGAATGAGAAGGTACTCAAAGGAATACTTTAAAAAAAAACAAAAGACATCCTAGAAAAGTCTCCACATTCACAGAGTTTGGGGCTTTCTTTTGTACTCCTACACAGTGCTACCAGAACACTAGTAAGGTAGACAAAGCTGTCAACAGCCACAAATATCACAACAGAACAATTTGTCTGTGCTACTGGAACTACTAAAAATAAATATACAAGATCCAAGCTTTGATCAATATATGTAATTAAAACTAAAAAAGCATTACCCTCTTATTAGCACTTTAATGTTTCTAAAACTCTTAAGTTTCAACACTAACATATTAAAAAAATCATCTGTTTTTCCTCATGTCATTCTTCCATGCTATATGAACGCACGCATCCAAACTGCAACAGTAACTTTCTTTTCACCAGGAACACTTCATCTCTGCTGGCCTCTACTGTATTTGGATTGCCATCTCACCTTTCTAACCTAGCCTCTTTTTATAACTAATGGTATTTACCTTGCTCTACTATTACAACAATATTGAGGTGCATGCAACATGAAGTGACTGGATATGAAGCAACAGAAAACACTCATTCAAACATACTGTCAATATGTCCTGCGTGTTTCATGGTAATCAATGCTGAGTTTCTATTTATTCTTAAAGAGTAAATATAGCTAGCAGAAACATTTCAGTGTTTCAACAAGCTCTTACACTTGAAGATGCATATCATTATATGCGTATGCAAACATCATCAGCTAAGGGAACACTGCCTGGAAATCCTAGAATCAAAATTAAAGACTGTGAAAGCAAGTTGCACAACCTGATCAATACACTAGGGGCTTAACATACATTTAAAGATAGGAATTACTGCCAACTGGTCAGTGTTTCTTTCTTTAGCGTACACAGACATTGCTATCCAGCACTGTGCTAGCATCTAAAATATACTTCTTTTAAACTGAACGAGTTAATTCCCAATTTTCGTTTTTTTAAGAGCAACTGATGCAGCCTTTCCAAGAACTACACTGGGATTTTCCCAAGCTTAGTAATAGTACAACAGCAGGAAATATTCCAGAACAATTCAAGGGAGATTCATCATGCAATTTTCTTAAACACATACTCGTTTTACTACCATCATCATATACACTGTCAGGATATGAAGGAGCCACATTTCTAGGTAACAGCAGTAAAAACACCTGCAATATAGAACAGAAATTAAACCACCATGACTTAAGGCAAAAACAAAGCTGAAATTTAGGAGAAAAGCTACACGTAAGTTAGGGAGGTCTAAATTATTAAACCAAGATACATACACAACAAATGTTGGAAGAGGAAAACTTAAAATGTGAATTCCCTCGAAGTCACTTAGAAAGCATTTACTGTTCACTAATCCTATTCAGTAAGTGCTTAAAGATAACCACATAACTACTAAAAGAAATCCACTGCACAAGGGAAATAAGTAAGCTTACTGTGGAAGTGTCTTGTGCTAGACCTCTGCCCACTGGAAGCACAGCTGCAGGCATTCACTTTTGGCAGACAGCTGTGAAACAGGACACATTGCAAAGACTACCGTACCTTAGCTCCACAAACTTCAACTAGGGTAAGACAGGTAAGAATGTAAGCACAGCCAAATCATGAACACAGTGAATACACATTACAAGAGTTAACAGATGATCTTACTAGAGAAGCAGCTAAGATTTCCCAGAATAACACTGTGTTTTCCACCTCTTGCCTTACTGAGTTTTGCTCTTAAAAAAAAAAAACAGGAAGAGGAAGAAAAGGCTGCAGACACAGCTAGCAGCAAACTTATTTGCAATACAGTGCTGCAGCTCAGGAAAGAATATAAGTAATTATAAATAGAAATCTCATCACTGCAGCCAACAGGAAACAATTCTCATGATCTTTTTAAGTGATATTTCAAAAAACATGAAGGTAAGGTAGGCTTTTTACACTGCTCCTACAACTAGGTTTTTTTAAAATAGCAATAGCAAGTAAGAGCTTTTAATTTTTCTCATTTTACTGTTCTTTTGGAGACTGATATGGACAGGAATAGGATAGTATAGAAAAGCTGAAATGAGGGAAGGAAGAAAACAGATTCAGTAGAAGATCTTGCAAAGATCAGAGTCTAAGCTTCATCAGTTGTTGTAGGACAAAACATTACTGAGGGTGCTGGAAAGAAAAACGTGTGGATACATCATCTGGAAGACATGCAGAGATGTTAAGTGTCAACTATAAACAAAAGAATAGAAATAAGAATCAGTGCACTGCACTTATGATTTCAGATTAACCAATTAACACAACAAAACAAACTAACCAGGTAAAACATAAGTTACCAACGTATAAGAGCCAGAACATTCACGATGAAGGATATTCACTGAATACTCGATATCTAGTAGCTTAATACATTTCATCTTACTTAAGTATGTATTGTCAGAGGACAAGTCCTAATATCAATTACAAGACTATGCTACAGTAAAAAGCACCAATAATATTTATCAGATCAAATAATTTTATCAAATAAAAAAATTAGCTTAGCAGAAATTACTTATTCTCACTTCCTTATTTTAGACTGTGTAAAGCAAGCTTAAATATTAAAAGCTTCTCTGGTATTATGAAATACTTTAAACACTATATGACTTGATCATAAGAGATTATAATAATTGAATGACCGTTTCAGACATAAATTCTCAATGTCCAACATTTCTGCAAAAATGATTATGGACAGTGTTGTGTTTGAAGGAGATTAACGATCCTCGGGCCCTTCAAATTTTGGCTTGTGACAGAAAGCATTTAATAATTTTTAGAACAAGGAACAAACTTCCCTAATTCCTATATTTGATCTACACATTTTTCTTCCAGTTAAGTATACTACGTACAACTTTCTCTTTAGGTTATAAAAGAGATCTCTATCTGAAGTCAGATGTTGTGTGCGTTAGTAAGACTGTATCCATGTCCTCTATAGATTACTTGAAATTATATTGCCAGGTTAAGCCTTATTGCACAAAACCAACCCTGAATCACAATGCAGGAAGTTCAGAAGAGAAAGAAAAAGCAACGGGAAAAATCCCCATCTTAGAAACTCACATTTAAAGCTTGACCCAAAAGGTCTTAAAAGAAAGAAAAGTACAGACATTAACCTGCCTACAGGCTACTCACAACCTTTTTACCTTTGGAAGTGACTTTAAACTACAGACCTCTTTCGGGGAACGTTTAAAACACGGCCCAAGAACCACCCCCTCGCGCACACACAACCCATAGCCGCACCATCAGACCCAGCTCGCAGGCCAGCTGGGGGACCCGAGCAGCACCTGACCGAACTCCTCCCGGCACACAGCTCCCGGTGAGCCCAGGATCTGGTTCCACTCCGCCCGGCCCAGGCCGCCCTGCCAGCTAGCGCCTCACCAAGAAGCACGCACCGCCTCGGGAAGGCCGAGGTCTCGGACTCAGGCCCGCAACCTCGGCACCGCGGAGAGCCCCGCGGAGCGCAGTGAGGAGAGGCGGAGCCCCCGTCGAGCGCAGGCCACGATAGAGGGCCGCCTTCCGCCGGTGCTCAGCGTCCTCTCAGCGCCACGGGAAGCCGGGCCCGAGCTGCAGAAGCCTTCCCCTCACCGGAGCGGTTTGAGAGGGTGGGGGGGAGGGGGGGAAACGGCGGCTCCGCGCCGGCCCTCCACGCCCCCCCTCCCACCCCGGACTCACCGCGCAACGCTGGGGGCCGCCGCCCCACCCGAGGCTCCTCGTCGCCTGCTCGCCCCTCCAGCGCCGCCTCGGTTGCCACCCAAGCTCCAACGCCGTCCCACGGCTCCCACTCCGCCTGCTCCGCCGCCGCCGTCCCCCCAGCAATTCTCGCGAGAGCGGCCCTGTCAGCTGCTCACAGCTCTGCCCACTGCGGATGCGGCGCCTGCGCGCTCACCTCCCCCACGGAAGGCGGGCAGTGGCTTTCGCGCATGCGCACCTCATACCGACAGCTGCCGGGACCGGCCTACATGAGGAAAGGGGCGTGGCTGCAGCCTCGGTGGGCTGAGGCATCGAGCCCTCCTGAGGTCGAACCGTATTCACTACCGCCCCATGGAAAGAAGGAGGAAAACATGGCTGCGAGACTTTCGACGTGAAACCACTCGGGTTTGGTTTTTTGCAAGATATCTGCCTCATTTATCTGTGCCTCTTCTCTCCTGTAAGAGAGAGTGGCCTACACACCACACAGTTAACAGGAAGAAGTGCATTCAGAAAGTTACTACTAGGGAAAATTGCACCCCAGCATGAATGCTGTGCTCCTCCCCCTGTGTTTGAACTGAGAGGATGCAGAGCTGCAGACCCAATGCTCTACAACCATCTATTCTGAGCTCTGGGGAGGCACCCACGCTGTAGAGAAAAAAACACATTAACGTGTGCACAGAGGGCAGAACCCAGATTGCCCATGCAGTTAATTCCAACATTTAATTATATGGCCCTCTTATAATTCTTTTAGCTCTAAGAGGCTGTAATTACAATATTCAATTCCTCAGTAAAGCCAGTGCATAAAGAGTATTCCCTCATGCTCTAGAAAGAGATTTTTAAAACAGGCTTTCCAGAGCTACACTCCCAATCCTAAAAGGAGGTATTTATACAATGCATGCTCTTGCCAGTTTCCCAAAATAAGCAGTGACTAGCCACAAGCAAACTAGAGAGTTCTCTCCCTGTTATTTTGAAGAAATCACTCCTCACCTTCTGAAAAGAAGCTGAGATTGGAAACATGAGGTCTAAGCATAGCATGTAACAAAGTACCGAGCTCACATCTGGGCTCATCTAAATTCAGGATTATTCTGACCAGTCTTGCTACATCTCAGTTCAGAGTACAGAAGTGATATTTTGTTTTATCACAGTTCTGTATTGAGAAGACAGATGCCTTCAGTTAAGCACCCTCCCCTTTAAAAAAAACAAAACACAAACATCACACTGGTTGAACTCCCCAGCTGTACTCTGAAGGGAGGGGATTCAGGGTATCATCCACACCAAGATTACAACATCACAACATATACTGTTACTTCATACAATTCTGCTTATAAACCATACTCTGCAAACGTTGTCTGGTAACATTTTCAATGTAAATGTTTGGGCAGCTTCATGAAGATTCTTGAGAGGGTTGGGGTTTTTTTTAAAGCTTTATTTTAGTACAAAATTTGTGCTTTAAACCCTTTGCAAATATTTTCTCCTCCTAGTAGCTTGTATGTAAGGGGTTCTAGTTCTAATTTCTTCCCAGATTTGGGCATTAGGGGAAGGCATGGATTTTAATACTTCAATCAAAAATTGGAAAGGGTGGAGAAAAAGAGCTTTGGGAGTTGAGGATGTTACAGATGTTTCAGACATTCTTTCTGAGGATGGAAAAGTAATTTATCTAGGATGACACAGACTGCTGAAATCAGAGCTAGATTCTAAGATGTCTCAACTCCCCAGTGCTAGCACAGACTTAGAGTCTCTGATTTCACATATGACCTCAAAGGAAAGATAGAAGGCTTACTAAGAAGTTCTAAGTTCAGTTAAATAACATTTGCAGAGAAGTTATAGCAGGTACTTTTCACTGGACTTGAAAAGCCAGATATGGCTAACAGCTACCAGATGAATGATGGCTACTATAAGAGGCTATAGCTGCCTGACTTTAAAAGGGCATTCCTATAAGACCAAATAAGCAACAAATCTTGGAAATAGCACAGATCAAAGTGTCACAGAAAAATACTCCTGATAAAGAGGTTGCTGAGATATACTTGTTTACAAATCAATTAATGAAGATTGCTTCCCCTTCTCGCAAACAAGTGAACGCTTTAAAATGTACAACTTACTGCACAAATACCAGTGCAGCTTCACTGCAGCAAAAGCTGAAATCCTGGCACAGCTGTAAGCAAGGGTGAAAGACATGTTTTGCTAGAGGATCATTTTCAAATAGTGCTGTAGTCTAGGAATAGCTTGAATTTCCTATGACCATTTGTGGCGATAAAACAATCTAAAAATAGTTCTGAGTATTTTAAGAAGTTTTAAGGGAAGACTTGGTGCCTGACAATTCTTTTGGATCCTTTCTTAAAGGCATCAGAGCAGTCTAGGGAAAAAAAAAAATCAGTGAATGATTTCTTGCTATTAATAGATTTTAAGACTACATCTTAAGAAGCTTCATTTTTGTGCTAGTAGCCATTTAAAATGACTTTTAATTACATTTTTAAAAGTAATTCTAAAATTAATTTAAATTAGTTTAAAATTACTGCTTGGTATATTTATGTTAATACAGCATTACTGATGACATGAGGTTTAATACTTGTAACAGCAGTCATGTTAATGCTAAAGTTACTGAACACAAACCACAATGATATCTGCCTTATCTTGACACTGTTTTTAACCTAAGCTACAATAATGCCTGTGTTTTTGCAATGGAATTTGTGTAAACTTCTGCCTTAGGACTCAGAACTTACACTGTGTGTCATCTAGAAGTTGCTTACTGACACAGCAAATGCGTGAACTTGGTGTACATCTTAAAATAATACTTCTCCAGACAAGCAACTCTGGCATATATTTTGACACAATGTACAAATTTCTATTTTTTGTCACTATCATAATGCTTCCAGATGCTGTAAGTGTACTTCCTTGTAGAGCCAATGCAAGAAGCTAAATATTAACCAGAAAGATGTTCTGGACTGTTTCTTCTCAAAGGAGTAATGACCTTTCACTCCCACTTGCCGAGAACACTAACACATACAGCTTCAAAGGCAGTTTTGAAAACTAAGCATCAGCGCCTGAACTAGAGAGCTCAGAGGCCTCCACCTCAAGAGAAAGAGCAACTGGGATAGCCATTGAACTTAGAAGGTTCATAATCAGAAAATATTCGCCCTAGCTTTGAATCATATCTGTTCTCCTTATTGCTAAAGAAATTAACAGTTTGTGAGTTGACACTAATGGAAAGAACAGAGCCATTGTGGTCTCTGAGTTCTATACGCATTCATCAGCAAAGTAAACTACAGCAGAATCTTTCTAGTGCTAGTGCAAGACAGTAAGGGCCCAGTAACCAATCATCTCTCTCAGAAGATGAGAGGCTGCAACAAGGAAAATCCAAACTTTGGTAGAAAACAAAACATGTAATCCTAATTTGTGGAGCCTTAATTCATTGTTGTTAAGTTGACGGGAAGTTTCAAGAGAAATTCTTTAAGGTTTCTAATCAATTGAGAGAAAAAGATTAACATCTGAGTAGTTTAGATACTGTCAGTATCAGAAATAAAATGGATGAGTGTAATTACCTTAAACCTCAGTAGGAACCACTAGGTGGCTGTTAACTTGGTATATGATTGTCTGATTCTAGCAGAGGAAATCTTCAGTCTTGATGAATACTCGCTTCCTCAGTACTCGTGGGTCACAGACATTACCTTCTTGACAAGCTTTTGAAAAGAAATGGTTTCTTTACAATAATGTAGCTTAAACTTGCATTTTGTATTTCAGGCTGTCTTCTAAACCACAGGCAAAGAGGAATTTATTGTTAGAGCTCTCCAAAGTGTGTCACTGTCCTTTCTGCAGTCTAGAAATTTGTTCCCAACCCCATTCTCCTCATACTGGAGAGCCTGCTATCATGAGCTACAATACAGTAAACAGTGGCCAATAATTACAAATGTTAGCAACTGTCTTTTGTAATGATTTTTTAAAAACTGCTTCTGGCAGAGAAATTGTAATTAAATACATTGCTAGTATGTACCTATCTTCCTCTGACATTTCCTGACTGTAGCATTTTGTTTTTGAAAGCAATATGCTGGCTAGCTCAGCTCATCTTCAGATGGTTAAAGTTTAATATCACAATTCTGCATTATATCACTGCAGTTCATATACCTTGCTTTGTATTACTGTAGTTGTATAAAAGCAACCTGATGTGTGAATCCAGACAGAAAGCTTTCTCCTACTGAAAACAATCCACGCAATCTGCTAACAAGGATGCAGAATAGACTTAGACTGAAGATGGCCCCGATCAGTTTTCTCGCAAGCTGAAAATGTTATGCCATAATACTGTTCTGGCAGCTGTGGGAGAATTTATTTCCTATGCATCTCAGAGGAACAGGAATAAAGTGGGTGCAGCAAATAGAGGAATGCCAAGAATGCAAGTACAGCGAGGAGAGAATGCTGGGAAGGGGGATCTGTTGCATGAACATCACCTTCCCACATCAACCCATAGTGGCCTCAGTATGAAAATCAAGCCTGGGAAAATCACCATAAAATCCTCAAGTATTCCATTTACTAGATGATCAAGTGTCTTGGAGCTGAAGTTGCTTCAACAAATGTACCTTGTGATAAAACAAGTGACCTGCTCTAGAAAGACCAAATGCCTTGAAAAAGCCTAGCATCTAGGCTGTAGTCTGAAACTCACACCACATGCAACAGATTTGCAGATGCTACTTACAGATAGCAGTAAGTTGCAAAATGATTACCACACAAGCTTGGCCCACTGATGGATTCTACTACATTTAACCAATATTACCACAGTTCCTCAAAAATGTTAAGAACTAGATTTCTGGTTGTCAGTGGTTTACGGGCATTCAGCCCAATTCCGTGATGAATGGGACGGGGGACCCACGGGCCCACGCCCTGGGAAAAGGGGAAAAAGGGTAAGGAGATAGCCCTGAGAGCAAAGAACAGCAGCAACAATCTGAGGAGAAACAAACTAATTTACTAAATACGGTATGAGAATGCAAAACAACACACTATAATACGATATAATTACAATTTAAACTGATAAATCCAATACAGAGAATGTCCCAAAATCAAGGTAGGCCTTACTCTACTACCAACAATAAGACAGCTGGAGAGCAAGGTGCTGCCAAGATGAGCAGGGAAAAAAGGGATGAGGTCTTGTGATCTGCAAGTTTTTATCTTTTCCCTCTGTTCAGAAATGGTAACAGAGGAGCAAAGTACCCTGGGGAATGTAGTAGTCCTTCTCTTCTGAGAACCAGGTACATTCACTACATGTTATGATGTGGAATACCAATAACCAAAAATCATAAAACCATGACACTGGTCTAGTATTTCTCCCCACACACCCGTATCTGTAACACTGAGAGGCAGCACTAACAAGAGAACTGGATCACAAAAGAAAAGTCTGTCCAAGTGTTCTTTCTGTGTCTTTTCCTTGGAGAGCAGATTAGTAAGTGGAGCGGACAACTAACTACTTTGCTATATACTAAAGACTTAGTTTCATTGCAGTTGGCAGTTGATAGCTGTAGATACAACAGTATTAAAGGGATATGGATGTACATGCATACACAATTGCAGAAAATCGATATTTATTTTAAGTTTGCTAAATGTCATACCACAAACTGGTGCCACAATGTTCAACAGCACTGGGAACAGAATTGCTGGCTCTTGACTTTTCAGCCTTCCTGAAACCATCAGCTACCCCTCCCTGTTTAGAAACCATCCCAGTGTTCTGCTCTGGCTTTCTCACATACAAAGTTACTGCAACTGTTTCTGTGAATCTAAGCACAGTAAATAAGTGTTGAGACACAGACAGAACAGCTGATCTGCCTAAACAGCTTTGCAATTTTACTCTTTATAGATCTGAAGAGCACTTGTGAAGTAGCTTAATCCCCAACAAGACAAACATGTACTGCTTTGACTTTTACTGACCAGAAAGAAAAAGTTAACTTAGACTCAGAACTAGCTAAAACAGCCCAAAACAACTACTCATGAGTCTTACAATAAAGTTGAGATAACAAGGAAAAATACAGTAAAAGCAGATTTTCTTCTATGCCACACATCACTGTGGTCACATACACAAGAACAAGACTTACAAAAATTACTATGTAGGAAATGCCATTCTACCTGGGAACTGTAATAGCCACTGCTAGCATTAGAAAACAATAAACTAGTTGGCTGGGATCACCTGGAGCTGCTCAAGCTCTGACAGAAGTCTGTAAAAGGGAACTAACCAGATCCAGCTATAGTGTGCTATCTCCCTTTCTTTAGTACAAAAGGGCTTCTGCTCTCCTCCTACTCCCAGTTCAGTCATGTATCATTTTCAAGACAGCTTGGAATTGTCAGTTAATTACTTTTCAGTTGGGAGGAAAAACAAAGTAGATATTCATTAATAAAAAGCTGAATCCTGTTTTTTAGAGGAATATCCCACTTTTTTTGTTAATAAACACTGAATTATGTACATCTTCCCTACATATTAAACACGCAAGATAGGAAGCAACATCATTCAGCTAAAATGAAATACTCTCTTCCCTTGAGCTTTTGAACAAGTATTGGTCAACTACTGCTTTTAAATATTTAAGACTCAAATAGGTTTTTTATTAGCTCCTCTTTTTAACTCCTTATAACTACACAAGTATTAGAAATATGGTTAAATCCTAGCATCTGGCATCAGATGTGCTGGGGAGAGGGGGCAGAGTGAAGGAAATCAAACGTACAGCAATTGCATTTTCTAAACAATACCAAGAAATTCACTGATTTTTATTTTGCTGTTCAGAAATGCTGCTCGTCATACTGATTAAAATTAAACGCAACTTAAACATCTTCTAAAGAGCTTAACTAAAAAGAAAGCAAAGTTGTTTTTGTTTTTTTTTTTTGCATACAGTACCTGCTTTAAAGTGCTCCTACTCAAATTCTCACACCTGCTCTACCCACAACAGCACACTGTTGAGGACTGACTGAAAGGCACATGCAGGGAGGCCAAACAGTTCCCTTGGATTTGCCAGAGGCTGCAATTCATTCAGAAGCAGCTTACTGCATGAGACATGTCTCTGTTCAAATGTTCTAGTCCCAAGAGGAGGAGACATCATATCCCTGTGCTGAAGATACAGAGAGCATGAAATTAAGCATTTTCAGAGTATACACAAGGGTTTGCAGTAGCTGTTTCATTCTTTAAATTCAGTTCCCATCAAAATACTATAGGAGGCCTTTACACAGTGAAACAATTCCACAATTCCAAGAAGCACAAGGATGTGGAACAAAGCACCCAAGGAACAGTTTTAATATCTGTTTTGAAGCAAGTGTGGAAAATGATCCTAACTTGCAGGCAAAACTGACCTATCTGAACTTTCCATCCTACAATATTACAACACCAAAAAGATCCAGAAATACTCTTGTCTACCTTTAGAACATTCAGTCACAGTTCTGTAACAAACAAAATGAGAGGATGATTACTTACTGTAAGACAGACAGAGCATTTTCTTATAAAACAAGTCTTTAGACCTAAGGTCTTGGATCTGAAAAAAAAATCATACCAGCTTATTATACCTTAGGTATTCAACAGCATTTTCCTGTTCAGCTTTCCCTTTACTATCAAGTACTAGAATTCATGAGAAAAGTTCTCACTGGATACCTTTTCTATTTCTGAACCTCCTAGCAACACTGTCTAACTCAAGGGTATTTCTACTCCTCCAAGCATCCTTGTAATACTTTATTTTGATAATGTTTTTCACTTAAACTCAACATGCTCTACAAACAGTAGGTTTCTAAATCACTGAGATGAACAGTTAGATCAAGTTTACCAAGAAGCAAATAAAGGCACAAAGAGGTTAAGTATCCCATCTATTAGCCTCTACAACTGCAAGGGAAGTTCTATTCAGGATGTAACAGGGAGAAAAATCAGCATTTAATAGTGGCTTGAGACCCACGGTTACCTGTGTCAGGAACCAAGTAATCCCATCTCCAGATCCCTGTTCAAGATGCATCTTCACCCTTATCTTTTCTTTAAAGCATTTTACTAATTAAGTAAATTTTACTGTGGTGGGGGGGGAACAACCTAAGCAGGAATGAACAAGATGCTCACACAAAACACTAAGCCCAACTCATGATCTCACGCTACTACAACTCCAGTAAATCATTTATCCCCTTCCCCATACTGTGTCTAGATTACAGCAGAAAATTCCTCAGACCTGCCATTATTTCTTTTTAAGGAACTGTAAGTGCTTACAGTGTCACTTGAGTGTATTGGAGGTCCATTTCTCTTTTCTGGATCTAGGAGATTGTTCTGAGTAACCAGAAGCTCAGGAAAGCCTAGAGCTCCACAGTCATCATTCTCCTACTAAGATTTATATTGTATTTAAAAGATCTGCAAACACTGTAGAACTTCTAAAAATCAAATGTACATTCAGTTCAGACTGCATCAAAGGAGCAGTAAGCACACTCCTAAAATCTCACTTTCTCACCCAAAACTTAATTGCAGGGAGAACAGTGCAGAGCTCTTTGTGCAACTTATTGCTGTGAAAGCACAAACAATTCCACCAGAGTTCGGCATCCGCACTTCAGCACACCAATTAACGTCACTTTTGTGAAGAAAAATCTCACACGGGAACTGCGCATTACAGCCTGTGATGTATGAGCACTAAATTACAGTAAGGAAATCAAGACTGAATGTAAAAAACTTTCCAGCTTGCCGCTCCACTGTGAATTCAGAAGACAGAACCCAAACCTCTGCAGGCAGAGGCAGAATGAGCCGTCTCTGCCTCACACCCGATTTCCTTTCCAGATTGTGCAGCGGTTCGGATTTCTCCTCAGATTACCGGCTCCACACGCCCGTGCGCTCGCTGCCCCATGACGTCCTGCGCGCCTGCATTCACCTCACGGCTCCTTCGAGACTTCCATTCGGTCGGTCGCCCTACGGCAAAAACAGCTTTTCAGTGGCAGATCCGCACCCTCCCTCCGACACTCACAGGGAGGGACGAGCCCCTACTCCGCTGAGAGAGCGGCGCGCCCGGGGCTGAGCCGCCGCTCCTCAGGGCGCACCCTCTTCTCACTGCGCCCCGCAGCCAGAGCGTCCGGTCGGCTTCGCGCGCCACTCTGATCCCACCAATCAGCGAACGGCGTACGGGCGACCGCGCGGGATCCCACCAACCAGATACCCGCTTCTTGAGGCAGCCCCGAAACGCCACCGCGGGTCCCCAGCGCCGTGGCCGCCCGCTTTGCCAGTAACCCTGATGGCGGCCCCGGCGGCGCAGGGGGAAGCCAGGCAGGCGAGCGGCTTCCCCGCTGAGACGACCCGGTGCGGCTGGTGAGTACAGGACGAGCGGCAGCGGCTGCGCTCCGTCCCGCCGTGGAGCGGGTCCGGGAGGGCCCGCGCTCCCTCAGCTGGGATTCCCGTCGGCCTCGGCCCTGCAGGGAGGCCTGATAAAAGCTCTTCCTATCCTCGGGCCGGGGGCTCCCGCGCAGCGCCGTTCTCCTCAGCGGAGCGTTACCTAGCGGCTTATGAAGGAGCTGGGAGAGAAAGAAGCAAACAAATCGCAGAAAGCTCCGGCACGTGGTAGTTGTTTTAAGGCACACCGGCTGGGTGTTCCTCTCACAGGTGGGGCGGTGACCGGGCCCACCTGCACGGAGAGAAACGCCTCAGCGCCCACCCCTCACCTCAGTGGGGTCAGGCGGGCACCCGCTGCTCTACGTCTGGGCTCTCATCTTCTAGTCAGGCTCATACCTGAAAACTTCCTGAGCCTTATCAGCACTTAAAGTTACCAGACTAGTAGCACATGGACCCAGCATATCCATCCATCCTCTTGAAGCAGTATCAAGTATTACACAGCTTTTTCTCCCCCCACTATTTCAAAAAAAAAAAAGGAGGAAAACCCTGCAGCACAATTGCTTAAAATCCTATTATTTCTTACAGCAATTATAGAAATAAAGTTCATAGTTGAACAACAGACAGTACAGTATGTACAAGAAGATGCAGTAAAATAGTACATCTATATTTCAGGTTCCTTAAAAACAGAAGTAACAATGTACACAAACTATTAACAGCTACTGTTAAACTGCACATCTTGTTCAAGTATAGCAGAATTTAAATAACCTAGAAAGCATGACTCACTTTAAGAAGTCTGCATAATACAGACATGCATGAGTATATACATGCTGCTGGCTTTATACATCTTGTGTTCTTGAGAATAACGCTTTTTATTTTGTCATCTTCTACTCAAGCATATCAACACAATATTCTGACTTTGAACCTTTAAAATCAGTGTATTGCCAACACTTTATCACTTAACACTTTAGAAGATTAAAATATTAGTAGTTTTAGCCTAGGTCACAGGAACAAATATTGACACTGCAAGTGGAACCAAGAAAACCAAGCTTTTCCCTCTAATCTTCATATTACAGCTTTAACTATGTAAGTCTGTATTTTTTGGAGGTTACACCTATTTCAGATAGATTCCTATCAGACTAGTTGCGAGAAGACGCATCAAGCTGCTCAAGCCAGAGCCACCTTTGAAGGAGGTGGTTAAATACTCCTGTGACTGGTGAAGTTTATGGGGAGATATGGGGGATTGGCCAGAAGACAAGTCCTTCGATATGGTTGCCCAAAAAGAGAGGCCTGCCCAGGATTTGGGCAGCACTGTCCTACCTGTAGGGAATATGGTTTGCTTTGTACCATTTGGATTTTTAACACCTATAATTATATACAGGACCACTTGTACACTACATAGAGCACTTTGTATCTCTGTCCAAGATACTCCTAAGTGAGCAGTGGGGAAAAAAAGAGTTGCTAAGGACCTGCACAGATTCTTCTGTTCTCTATTCAGAGGAGAGCATGTTACCTCATTACCATGTTTCTAGACACAGTTATTCATCATAAGATTTTAATGGAACTCCTGAAAATAGCAAAATACAAAGTCTGTTGAACACTGTATTTTCTACTCAAAAGTCATATTTTGTTTGAATATATGCATTTGATTTTCTTAATAGCCTTCTGGTGCTGTGCCTGTTTTGGAGGAACTCTCAGAAAACATTCTTATCACTACAATGTTTGTTAATGTTCTTCTTACAAAGAAGCAGAATTGCTTCTGACAGGTTCTTGGCAATACCAGGTACAGTATTCACAGGTAGGCCAATAATCACATACAGAAAGAAGAATGGAACTCACCCAGCTAATGAAGGAGCTCTCTAGCTATACAGCATTCCCTCAGAGGAAATAGCCTAGCCCAAGAGACACTTTCCTTTTAGTGGCTGGCCCTTATATGAGCCCAGGGTAGTCCAGCCCTTCTGGTCACATGGGAAGCACAGGTGCACATTGCCTATGCTCACTAGGCCAGCTGCACCCCTTCACCAGGTGCTCAGTTACCAGTTCAAGTTGTGACCTGTAACAGTTCCCCTACCATTAAATACCTCCAAATGACAAGCACTGGTGTAAGAGCTTTTTTACCTAGATTTACTATAAGCAATTATGCAGTCTTATATATGAAGTGAAATTAAGAGAAAAAGTTATACTTTTCTTTATGAGTTAGTGTACATCAGCAAAACATGATTTGCTGGAACATCCTATAAATACAGCTTGGTATTTTAAATATTATTTTGGGCTGCTGCCTTTTTGTGGTTTTTAGGCATTTAGGTGTTTTTTTAATTGAGGTTGTTATAAAATCCTGGTTACCATAGTAACCATTGCCATGATGATGAATGACAGCTATCAGTTTTGCAATGAATTCTTCATACATTTGCTGTAAAATGTTTTAGTTGTCATTTAAGATACAGTACCACAAAGCAGATGGTGTGTCATTGCTCTGCTGAACCTGGAGAGGCCCTTCAACTTTTTTTTTTTTTTTGCATTTTTCACTTTCAATCAGACTAAATACCTATCGTGTCTTTCTGAAGCTGTCTTAGAGTACCTGAAGCCGAAAAGATAAAGCAGTCCTTTAATCCCTAAAAACTTTCTTAAATTTATTCTTCCCAAGAAAGAAAAATGAAGATAATTAACATCTTTCAGATGTATTGTACCTTAATTTCAGATGGCATCAGCTACTGTGGAAAGAGCAAGGTAGACTAAACTACTTTGATCATTCTTTTGATCAGATCTGTCAGTTGCTTATCAAGTCACCAGAGAAAAAAAGCAAAGAAGGTGTTATTTCAGTTGTGTAGCATCTTTTTTTACCAATCTTTATCTTTCAAGTAAATTGATACTCTGACTGAGATAAAGGCTGGTGTGCCAAAGCTATTTCTTACTTCCCTACTCCTTTCTTGTTGCTCAGCTCTTGCTTTAGGACACCAGTGTCCTTTGGAACAAGTCTAATGTACAAGTTCTGTGCTGAAGAAAGAAGGAAGGAATCGGATATTTAAAAAAAAAAATTCTCAGCAAGTACTATCTCCCAGAAAGCACACATTTAATTGGAAGACAAATTTTAAAGTTAATTTCAAGTTTAATCCTGTTCCTGATTCAAGGTAGAATAGATCTCTCTCTAATTCCTGCCACTTAGCAAGGGAAGTGAAGCTTGTGTGAAATACACTTCTGATTCTTCACAGCCATGCACAAATGAGACTTTTGGTCACTACTGAGTTGATAATACTTAGCACATATAGAAAACCAATTCAGAGGATCTCACTTTACAAATACTAATACATTTACTTCACAGTTTCTCTCTGAAGCAGATATGTATATGCTTATCAGTAATATGAGGTTATTGAGGCAGAGAATGTTTAGCTGATCCAAATTTTGACAGGTTATTTTTTTTTGCAAGCTGATACTGAAGCCAAGAAGTGTGGCTGCCAGCTCCTTTCTGTGCTCTCAGTAGGTCTCAAATCAGTTGGCACTATCACTTTATGCATCTTTGACAACCTGTATATTAGTAAATGTGCCCATGTTGCAAATTAGCAGACAGACATCAGCTCCTCGTGAGTAGGAAGACCGTATGTTTCTGCTGATATCAAAACAATGAGCTCTATCTAAGCTGTTTTCCTAAGGCAGCTGCTTTTTTTGATTATTATATGTTCCCCCTTGTTTCTATTCTTGATGATGGATTGGAATTCTGTTATTGAGGAATTCACTTTTGGTAGCAAGACGTGTTCAGATTCCCCATCATATTTTATAGTCTATTCTAGTGAATCTGTGATTGAACGCTTTTGGGAAAAGTAAGTTGATTTCCTTTTCTCCCTAAAGACTTGCGACTCTTCAAGACTCTTCAAAAGTTTGTTTTGTTTTGTTTTTTTTCCCAGGTGTCTGTAGGGGAGAGTTGGAGTGAATTAATGCACATCTCTGCACACCTGTACGCTGTACATTGCCTGCAGAATTCATAAACTGTTTCAGCTTCTCATTGTGTGAAGCCATTTTCTGAGTGTTTGCAAGACCTCTGTGATGCGTATGAGGTTTTAGTTGCTATGGTATAATTCTTGCAAATAATCTTGGAGAATATTTATTTTGATAAAGTATGTATTTGAAGGAAAGCTTGCAAATCACATTTTACATGGATACAATACCAATCCTAGTGTAGCAATTCAGGAAAGGTTATTTCTCACCGTAGTTTGTCTTCTCTTTTAGCATCAGTTGACCTAAAGCTGATTTTGGAGGAGCCCTGAGCACATATAATGATGAAGCAGTGTTGCATACATTGCTCTGATTACTTTTACAAGCTCTTAGTATACCGTTCATTTTAACAGGTTTTGATTTTGTCTAGATAAGAATTATCTTTCCAGCTAGTCTTTCCTTTTTTAACACTTGTGCTTTGTATGCTGCTTCCTAGCACTGAAGGACTTCAGGGTGGTATTCCTAAGCATGCAAATGATGTGCCTTGAACTTTAAGGAACAGCGTGCTTTGCATTCAAGATCACATTTCAGTTTGGTGCCTAAATCAGAATGTCATTTGCTGCTGTGCAGCAAATCCTGCCTCCTGCCCAACTGTCTCCCTGCATGGCCCCTCATGCTGCTAGTGGTTAGGTGATACAGACTCTGAAGAGCAAACAGTTGAAGATGTTTTCTCTTGCTCTGCTTTTGTGACTGTGGCTTCCAGTTGGCCTGGTCATGTCACTGATGATTATGATTTTGAAGTGCAGGTCCAGAGAGAAATACAGGCACATAATTTTTGTTTGAATGAGGACGAGGTACATAAACCCCTTGGTAGATCTACTAATGAATCTTCTGTTGGGAGTGGGGTAAAAAGAAGAATCATGGATTTATTTCTTAGCCCTCTCATTGTTAGTGGCCATCTTCTCCATCTTAAAATCATCTCCTCTTGCCTTGCCTTACACTTGAAGTGACACTCAAGTTAAAGGTGAGATACTGATGCTCTAAGCTGCTGTGTGCAAACATGCAAAGGTGCATTTTCCTCCTTCCAACTCCCAGCACTCTTCGTCAGCTTTGCTCCAGTAACTTTATCTGATCCTCTCTTTGCAGTTGCTGATTGGCTTGGCTGGGATACAGTGTGCCTGAAAATAGCTCCATTCCCTTGATGTGTGCATATTGACAAGAGTCACAGAACAGAGAAGTAGAGCAGAGTCCGGACTTGTGGCAGATGGCAGACAGAAAACTGTACTTGCAGGTGTTGGTTGCTGTACTGCAAACAGTTCTTTGATAAGCAGTATACTGAATACTTGCTGCTTCCCAGAATGCAGGAGCAGTACTTATCTGCAAGAGAGGATATTTATGTCTAACACTTCCATATGGCAGTAGTGGCTTTCTGAGTAAGCTTTGGATGCCTTTTATTTTCCTTGAAATTATGTAGCACCACAGTATTCAGAGAGTATCATAGAATTATATAATAGAATCCTAGAATGGGTGGGTTGAAGGGACCCTTAAGGTCCTCTAGTTCCAACCACCCTGCTATAGGCAGGGACACCTCCCAGTAGACCAGGTTGCTCAAAGCCCCATCCAGACTGGAATTTTTCTTCAACGCTTCCAGGGAGGGAGCATCCACAACAATCTCTGGTACAATCTCTGGTGAGACAATCTCTGGGCAATCTCTGGTGAGACATTCTGTTCCAGTGTCTCACCACCCTCGCAGTAAAGAATTTCTTCCTAATATCTGGCCTAAATCTACCTTCTTCCAGTTTAAAGCCATTTCCCATTTTCCTGTTGCTATATGCCTTTATAAAAAGTCCCTCTCAAGATTTCCTGTAGGCCCCTTTCAGGTACTGAAAGGGCGCTATAAAGCCTTCGTGTAGCCTTCTCTTCTCCAAGCTGAAGAGTCCCAAGTCACTCAGCCTGTTCCTGTAGTGGAGGTGCTTCAGCCCTCTGGTCATCTTCAAGGCCCTCCTCTGGACCCACTCCAACAGCTCCGTGTACTTGTGTTAGAGGCCCCAGAACTAGGTGTAGTACTTCAGGTGAGGTCTCACAAGAGCAGAGGAGAGAGGCAGAGTCACCTCCCTTGACCTGCTGGTTACGCTTGATGCAACCCAGGATACGGTTGGCCTTCTGGGCTGCAGGTGCACATTGCCAGCTCATGTTGAGTCTTTCCTCAAACGACACCCTCAAATCCTTCTCCTCAGGGCTGCTCTCAAGCCATTCTCTGCCCAGCCTGTATTTGTGCTTGGGTGCTGTGGCACAGCAGTACAGTAGTGCTGTAGGTGACTATCACAAGGATAGCATCTCCAGAATCCTTGAAAGAAGAGAGTATGGTAAAGGAGTAGTAAAGCCCAGTTGGCAAAAGCCAGTCCTCTTGTATCCAAGAAGTGCATGTATGGTTTGGATTTATTTGCAGAGGTAGCTACTTCCTTGTTTGCTTGGATTTGCCAGAAGTGTGTGTCCAAGCCCCAAGTTTGTGTGATATTAAAAAATAGAAACAAGAGCTATTAAATACCAGGAAAGACTTTCCCAAGACCACTCATTGCATAATCTTACAATATCCCATTGTGTTTGTATAAGAGATAATACTCTCAAGCAAGGTACACATGCCGTTCGTTTTAGATCACAAAAGATGTTTTTGCATGCGTGGAAGGAGTGCACATTTGTGCTATGGGAGATCAAGGAGCAGATGGGCTAGAAAAAGGTTGTGAGCTCCAGAGCTGCTTCCTACTTCAATTCTGCTAGAGTCCCAGCGTGCTAAAATAAAAATGGTCTTGTCCCTAGCAGCATGACTCTATCAAAGATTTGAACTGTTTTTCTGCAAATGGAAGAATCATTACTGTAGGCTTCATTAGAGACTAGCTGGACAAAGCTCCCAGTAGGTAAGAAAAGCAAGACAAATAGCTGTGGGTAGCAGCTTGCTCCAGCACCTGGTAGAATTCAGTCTTGTCAGCTTTTTCTGGAGGCTTGCCTGAAAGTCTGTCAGGGCTTCGATAATACTCCTGCTCTGAGGCACAGGGAACTTAATTAATCTCCCGCTTCCAGTTCTAGGGGGAGTTGAACTAAGGGGATCAATTCTGAGTAAAGAGGGAGATGCTGTACTGTTGGAAGCACTTTCTGCTCCCCAGTTCTCCTTTTAAAGAACAGTTTGAATTATATGACTTCCATTACTTTCTTGTCCTAAAGGCAGTGATATTGGGAATTAACTGCTTCCCCTTCTGTTTCCACAGATGGTGATAAGTATAACCAATCTGATCTCTGCCTAAGAGACACTCTCCCCTGAGAAGCAATTCACTTTTGCTGGACATGCTTACAGAATTGTGTAGCCATGGACCTCAAGGAGAAGTGTCAGGTAGGTTTCCTGATAAGGATCTTGCCTAACCTAAATGTTGAGTCCTTTTAATCGTCTTTCATTATTTTGAGTCAAGACTGACCACTTGGTGTTGTTATGTGACAATATAAGCCATGGTTAATGCAAAAATTGAGACTTCTGTCCTCTTGACACTCATTGAGATGTACTCATTTGTCTCAGTAGTTAAGGTCTACTGCTCGGTTGTCCAGAGATGGCAGAGTGCTGTTATGTATTAGTCAGCTCCTGTATTATATCCCATTGATCAACATTCAGTGTGGTGAGATATAGGTATCTTCGAAGTGATGAACAGACCTGTGAGTAGGGCTTTCAAGAAACAACGTTGTGATTTCTTCATGGACTCACAAGTCAGCCGATTTTAATGGCTGTTCAGTTTTGTTTTAGGAAATGTCAGTTAACCGAGATGATGCAGTTGGGAAATTAATTTCCATTTGACGGATTTACACATGGCTTGGCCTGGCAGTGGCCAGAAACTATTTAAATATGTTGAGTTGCTAGGGGGCAGATACTCACATTTTAGTCAGTACCCTCTACAGAGAATCTCAGTGGAGGTGAAAGACTGAATTGCTTACAGAAACAACTCGCATGCCTAGAACAAGTCCTCTTTAGGCTGAGACTGAAGCACCATGGTGGAACAATGTATGTGAAGTATAGCATAGAATCAGGGAATCATAGAATGGCTTAGGTTGGAAAGGACCTCTAGGATCATCCGGTTCCAGCCTCCCTGCCACAGGCAGGGTTGCCAGCTGCTGGATCAAGCACTAGATCAGGTTGCCTAGGACCCATCCAGCCTGGACTTGAGCACCTCCAGGGATGGGGAACGCACAGTGTCTCCGGGCAACTTGTTCCAGCACCTCACCACCTTCTCAGTGAAAACTTCCCCTTCTAAATCTCCCCGCCTTTAGTTTAAAACCATTTCTTCTTGTCCTATCACTATCTATGCATGTAAAAAGTTGATTTCCCTTCTGTTTATAATCTCCCTTTAGGTACTGGAAGGCCATAAAGAGGTCTCCCTGGAGCCTTCTCTTCTCCAGACTGAACAAGCCCAGCTCCCTCACCCTGTCTTCATAGGAGAGGTGCTCCAGCCCTCTGATCATACTCATGGTTCTCCTCTAGACCCTTTCTAAAAGCTCCACATCTTTCCTGTGTTGGGGTTCCCGGATCTGGATGCAGTACTCCAGATGGGGCCTCACAGGGGCAGAGTAGAGAGGGACAATCACCTCCCTTGTCCTTCTGGACACTCTTCTTTTGATGCAGCCCAGGATACAATTGACCTTCTGGGCTGCAGGTGCACACTGCTGGCTCATGCTAAGTCTTTTACCAGAACCCCTTAGTCCTACTCAGCAGGGCTACTCTCAAGGAGTTCTTCTCCCAGTCTGTGTGTATATCTGGGGTTGCCCTGACCCAGGCACAACACCTTGCACTTGGCTTTGTTGAACCTCATTAGGTTTACTCAGGCTACCCTTTTGAGTTTGTCAACATCCCTTTGGATGGCATCCCTTCCTTCTGTTGTATCAACTGCACAACTCAGCTTGGTGTTGTCCACAAACTTGCTGAGAGTGCACTCAATCCCATCATCTGTGTCACTGATAAAGATGTTAAAGAGTACCATTCCCAAGATGGATCCCTGAGGGACACCTCTCATCACTGGTCTCTTCCTGGACATAGAGCCATTTACCACAACCCTCTGTCTTCGACCATTCAACCAATTCCTCATCCACCAAGTAGTCCACCCCTCAAATCCATGTCTCTCCAATTTAGAGATAACGATGTGGTGTGGGACCATGTCAAAGGCCTTGTGGAAGCCCTAGTATTGCTCTGTCACTGGCAAGTCTGTACTGGGGCTGCTCCCATTCAACATCTTTATCAGTGATCTTGATGAGGGGATTGAGTGCGCCCTCAGTAAGTTTGCAGAGGACACCAAGTTGGGAGGGAGTGTTGATATGCTGGAGGATAGACAGGCACTACAGAGGGACCTGGATAGACTGGATCGATGGCCAAGGTAAACCATATGAGTTTCAATAGGGCCAAGTGTCAGGTCCTGCATTTTGGTCACAACAACCCCAGGCAACCCTACAGGCTTGGGGAGGAATCGCTGGAAAGCTGCCTGACAGAAAGGGACCTTGGTGTGCTGATGGACAGTTGGCTGAATATGAGCCAGCAGTGTGCCCAGGCGGCCAAGAAGGCCAATGGCATCCTGGCTTGTATCAGGAATAGTGTGGTGAGCAGGACTAGGGAAG